>NC_081554.1:148263030-148563030 GCF_963082655.1 Stomoxys calcitrans | reverse complement strand
TATAGTATTGATATTTATTATAAAAACTATCGAAAATATCGAATGTTACGATTATCAATAGTTTTCCAGCTCTACTTTAGACAGGTTTGTGGTACTACAATATATGTTGTATAAGTGTTAAAAGAAGCAAAGTAGTTTTTTTTCAGAATTAAGTATGTATCAGAAATTGAGCTATGGTTAAGGCAAAAACAAATTAAATAAATTTAAGAAAAAAAAACATTGAAAATTTAATAATATTTAAAATTCAGGTAAAAAAGTACTATATAAATTTGAAATAAAGATTATAAGTAAAATCAAGTATTAAAAATCGTGTAGTAAAACGAAGAATAATAACGCAATTTGGCGGCAACAATCATTGTGCTGAAGAAAAATGAGTGAGAAGGTTACTTTTAAATATACTCTAACTGGAAATAGGTCTTTATGTTAATGGAAGGTTATTCCAAAGACGCACAGTGTTAATGAAGAATTGTTTTTCACAGATTCGGTATGTATATCTTATTGGTGTAATGCAGTTTAATCTTGAAGATCTTAAGAAATTCTGCCTAACATGCACGTTTTTTGGTTCACCAGAATAAATATTTTTATGAATAGTTAAAATACAACGGTATTGCATTATATGGGCAAAATGCATGCAATAAAAATCATAAACTAAGAGTGTCACACTTGCATATCTCTTAACACCTTATACGCACCTGACTACATGATATCATTAGACACGATTCTAAGCTTGTTTTTGTCTGTTGGTGAATAGTTCACTGCAATACAGCAGTTTTGGAAGAAGATATGATTTGGCAATGCCATGCCGAATGTGCATTGGAATGAAATATAGGAAATGCCATATTGTACATTCAATGTTTTTCCCCCATGACAGATTTCTGTCAAAAATAACTCCAAAATTCCTACAAGTCTTAGTATATGCAATAACACAATTATTAATATAAAGGGTCGTAAGGTCCTCCTCAGTAATACCACGTAACGATACAACTAAACATGTTGTCTTCCTAAGATTAAGGCCATTTATCAAAGCCCAACGGCTTATCCTCCTAAAGTTTTCATTACTATTGCTAATGCAAGTTGTCATATTCGCCATAGTAATCGAAAAACAAAGTTGGATATCATCAGCGTAAATATGGATATCGCAATCACTTGGTATGTTAACAACGAACCTAGGGATACGCCGCGATTGAGAGTCAGAAATCGTGAGCTTTTTCCATTAACAGAGATAGTCTGTAATCATCCCGACAGATAGAAGTCCATGAGTTTAACAGCACAGGGCCCAAATTTTGAATCTGTCTGCTAGTTTTGATATTAAAATATCATAACACACTGTGTTAAAAGCCTTGGAATGGTCTAGTAGGACCAAAAAACAAACACTTTGTGCTTTAGTGTTTCCCATACATCCCATTATGGAACAAGTTAGAAGGAAACTAACTTCTCACAATATCAATTGAGTGCTGCTTGATTCAAATTTAAACTCAATGATAAGGGGACCTCCTGTTTTATGGCGAGTCCGAACGGAGTGTCACTGAAAAGTGACACCTCTTTGTTAAGAAGTTGTACAGGGCTAAAATACTCACAAATGTTTCCAGCATTTGGAGAAGGGATAACCACCGCTGAAAAATGTTTTAAGGTGTTCTCGCCGGCAGGATTTCAGTCCGGGCGTTTGAGTATGATAGTCGGACATGCTAACCTATGCACACTATTGTCATCAATTTTCGACCTAATATTCTCTGCTTCTTCCAAAAGAACCGTGGTGCAACTCCGTTGAGTTCTAAAACCGCTTTGCCCAGCAGTCAGCAAATTGTTGTCAGTTATAAATTCATTAATTTTTTCATGAAGGATGGTTTCAAACGCCTTTGACAAAACTGACAATATTGCGATTGGCCTATATTCACCTCTCCCCTTAAGAATCGGTATAATCTTCGCTCTTTTGCAGCTCCTTAGGAAGATAGATGTCATTCAGACTTGATTGAATAACTGAGTAACATAAGAAAGAATATGTGGTATAATTATCTTAAGAAATCTTGGATCAATGTTGTCCAGTCCAGAGGACGACGATTTTGTGCCTCCAATGGCTCGGAAAACATCACACTGGGTCACTGCCTGGAATCCAAAATCGAGCGAAATTCAATTCAGCAACAAAATATTCACGATATGTATCAACACTAGAAACAGGAATACCTAAATTAGTGAACCTTTGATTTAGATCATCAAGGCCGCAGGGATATGATAACACATTCCTCGATTTGCCTAATCCGATTTTCCGCATTTCATGACATTTCTGTTTGGATCCTAAGGCAGACTCAAATCTCTTTTTATAAAAATTGGTCTTCAAGTTCCTCGTGCCTATCACTACTTCTCTCCTTAAAACCTTGTATATTTCTCTAAGATGTTCAGTTTTGTAGCGTTTCCATCGCCTATATGACACGTCTCTTTTCGTCATAAGTTCAACTATTTCACTATTCCACGGTTTCTGTTTAGGCTTCAGTGTACTGGTTGTAATAGGTATATGCTTGTTAAACAATTTCTGAATATTAGATACACTCAATGAGATTTCACAATCCTTCTTCTTCTAAGGTAGACTTCGTTCCAAACTATTTCATTAATATATCATCATAGCCGATATCATATCATATCGTGTCGGGAAAGGTTAGGTAGAAAAGAGGGGACAGATATTAATCCGTCCCATGCAACTATGAATATACACCTAAGCCGGGTTTGTTGTGCGCTCTAGAAACTATAGTAACATCTAAAAAGAAAATTTTAAGTTAGTTATTCCGTGCTACTTACACAATCCTTAATTATTTTTAATACCACTCCCCTAAGTTGGTTCATGTCTGGTATTGTGTCTTCATCTAAGTGCCGGTGTCTGTTGGAGGTGAAAGCCGGGCAATAACAAAGGAAATACTCCAACGTCTCATCATCTTCACCGCATGCCCTACACATCTATTACTTGCCGCACCGATTTTACATAAGTGAGCTCGTAGCCCTATGTGTCTCGTTATGATACCAATAGCTATACTGACCTCCTCTTACTTCAGTAATAGCCTCATTTTTTCACGATCTGGATCTTCCCATAGATTTTCGCGGTCCTACCGACCGTTTCGCTGCTCCTAAATGTTTCACTCCCTTTACTCGGACTACGTCGACCCGAAAGGTTTCGAGTTAACCAAGTTTATTGACGGCAGTCCTCTGGCCTTCACCGCCAATTTGTCTGCCTTTTCATTTCCCCCTGCTCCGTTATAACCTGGCACCCAAAACGATGTTATGACCCGGCACCCAAAACGATGTTATGACCCGGCACCCAAAACGATGCGGATTTTGCCATCCACAGATAAGGCGTTAATCTCCTTCATACACTGCAAGACTGTTCGTGGCAATTTTACTGTCGGTAAAGATGTTTACACTCGATCTCCTCGCGTAAGCACCACACCACCTCACGCATTCCGTGTTCGTCCGAATCTCCGCCTGCAGGACCGTATTATGGTCAGGCAGTTTAAAACAGATCTCAGTCCCTGGGTTCACTCTGTCCTCTAGCTTTGATCCATCCGTGTAACATGATCTGACAGATGTAATACTAGGGTTCCGTCAATCCAAGACTGTGCCGACTCGACTTTAAGGTTCATCTCAGGTATCCAATCGGAAACCTCTCCTCTTCCTTCCAGGTTTCCTATCGTCACCTCGATTATACCGCGATGTTATGAGCTGCTCCCATCCTCCATCCATTATCCCATCGCCTTGAGTCTCATAGACGCAGTGGCTGCCTCACACTTATTCGGTATGTCAATGGGTCGGATATCTAGAATGTCTCCAGTGCCCTAGTGGGCGTGGTCCTCACCGCTCCATCTATACCAGGACAATATGTTCTCTGAACCTGTTGTATGGTCCTTATGTTGCACTTTTTCTCCATAGCAGTCCACCAAACTACTGAGGCGTAAGTAAGTATTGGTCTAATCACACTCCTGTAGAGCCAGTGGACTATCCTTGGATTCAGGACCGATTTCGAGCCTACGGGCGGTCTACGTAGTGCTCTGTGAGCCTTCTCAGTACGTTCCTGAACATGACACTTCCAATTCAATTTCCTGTCCAAGATCACACCTAAGTGTTTGAACTTGTCAAATATCGTAATCGTCTTATTGAGGAAAAATTGGCCCACCTTCGTCTTCCTCGTGAACAGGCATATTTCAGTCTTCTCTGGGTTAACATTGAGACCTCTGGGTCTAGCCCAGTCATATGACATATGCAGGACCCTTTCGGCCTTTCTACATAGCTCGTTCGGATCCTTACCCCTTAGAAGTAATATAACATCGTCTGCGTTCAAATCCCTCCTTAGTCAGCATCCGTAATAGGTCATTTATGATGGTCACCCACAGAAGGGCAGTAGAAAGTCGTTCATATCGAAGGCATTTCTGAGAAGAGTTTACTAGAAACACATCTTATAATGTATTTACATGCGTAAGGTGAGTCGGGGCTGTGTCATTGACTGACTGTATACCGTTGGCATCAAAATGGCCAATCAGAGATTCTTCAATCAGGATAGTTGGGTTGATATGATCAGATCTGGCCAATACTCAGACGTTCAAGGATCCATGCAACTCACTAGCACCGCAGATACGGGTAGAACAGGTAAAGGCGTGCCAAGTTCGGCCGGACCGAATCGTGGGATGGATTCTGCTAAAAAAATTTTACAAAATTAATTTTGTTAAAGGGCATGATTTTTTTCTACCTAACAAACCTCTGTCAAACCTGCAAAAATTTAAGCTCTAGGAACCGAACAAGGATGATCGAGAGACCGCTTTATATGGGAGCTATATCAGGTTCTTGACCGATTTTGGTACAGTTGTTGAAAGTCAATACAAAGTACTATTGGGTTTCCCAAAAAGTAATTGCGGATTTTTTAAAAGAAAGTAAATGCATTTTTAATAATACTTAGAATGAACTTTAATCAAATATACTTTTTTACACTTTTTTTCTAAAGCAAGCTAAAGGTAACAGCTGATAACTGACAGAAGAAAGAATGCAATTACAGAGTCACAAGCTGTGAAAAAAATTGTCAACGCCGACTATATGAAAAATCCGCAATTACTTTTTGGGCAACCCAATACATGCAAAATTTCAGCCAAACTAGACAAAAATTGCGGCTTCCAGGGTCTCAAGAAGTCAAATCGGGAGATCGGTGTATATGGGAGCTATATCCAAAGCTGAACCGATATGGCCCATTGGCAATCCCCAACGACCTACATCAAAATTAAGTATCTGTGCAAAAGGACAAGCGGCTAACTTTATGCGTTCGACCGCTATCGTGATTTCGACAGACGTACGGGCATGGCTAGATCGACTCATAATATCGAGACGATCCAGAACATACATACTTTATGGAGTTCTAGATTAATATTTCGAGGCGTAACAAACGAAATGACTAGGTAAGTATACCTCCATCCTATGGTGGTGGGTATATAAAGCTAATTTGTGGGCTCAAACCCTTAAATCGACACTGTTGTACCTTGAAATGAGGCTTAAAATACGGCTCCTATGAACTCAAGATTGTTTATCGGGAAGTGTGCTATATAAAGATATAGGCCAACTTTGAACTTTAGGCTGTAGAATAATTTCAACAAACAGACGGACGGATATTTTCAGATGGGTTATGAATATAACGATGATCTAGTATGCATACTTTTTTGTAGGTTTTGAAGATGTATAATTTGATGTGTTGCAAATGGAATGGCATATGGCAAAATCTTCGGTGGTGGGTATGAAAACATATAAGACATTTTTGGCTTGTAGAACTTTTGGATGGTTTGGTCAGTTTTGGTAGGATTTTCTTGAAATTTGGTAGGAAATAACTTTCTCGAGTGGAAACACTGGTCTCAAGCCTTCAATGAACGGTTTGATATCGACCCTTCTGTTCGGCCGATACACAATACTCTATTGTTGCTTCCGGAGAAGTAGAAATGACCTTAGCTGTAATACAATTTCTAACAAATTTCGGCATCTCCCGCATGTCCAAATCTATCGGCCCTATGCTAATTATATCCATTCAAATTTAAGCAGCCATCAGCCATATCTCTTCTAAACCACTTCTCAGAAACGCAAATAATATCAATCCCGGAGTTCATAAAAATTAATCTGAATTCATCAATTTTGTTCAAGACTTTTTGCGTATAAGTGAACCACTTTCAATCTCTGACATTGTTTCGAGAGAATTCTAACCGTAGGTGTTGTCTTTGGAACACCTTGCTATATTATTTAAATTAAACATTTGAAGCGCTTTTATGTACAAATGTCAAGTGAAAAGGCACAGTGCAGAGTGTATTAGTTTTCGTTTTACAGAAATTCTGTCAAAATACAAAAATTGGGTATTACCCCTTCGTTGGGCGCCAATAAAATGATTTTGCCAACCATTTATGACTAAAAAAAAAATACTACGGTATTTTTAGGGGCTACATTTACTTTCGCTTAACGATAATAGTATTTTTTTTATTCACATAAAAATAAAACTACTAATATGAAAATTCATTAATTTTTATTTACTGCCCTCACGTTGGGCGCCATTTATTGATATTATGCAATATAGTAACCATTTACACAAAACAAATACTCATCCATAACACACGAAACTCGGGCATATATTTTTTTTATATTTATTTAAAATCATTTCATCCACACATTTGCTTTCGCCATTGTTTATTTGTGTTTTTATGGCCAATTAAAGTAAAAGTTCTCATTCGTAAGAGCCCCACAAGAACATAATTTTATGCCTATAAGATATTTAAATTAATAATCACCCCAAGGGGTAAACGAAAACATGCTACACCAGCCACACACATACTACAATATAAGGAGCAAAATGAAGCCAAACCATACCATACCACATCAGGCATTATGGTTGGTTGGAAACGCCTGGCTGGCATGTGTTACAAATGGATATCATTTTAGCGCCAATGGAAAGTGAGAAATTCCAAAACATAAAATTTATACCCCAAAGAGAAGGGCAAGAAAGAAAGCCATCTTCGCAAATGGGAATTTAAAAGTCAAATGAAAATTGATATAATTTCTCTTAGACACGATATGTAATGGAGAAGACACGAGTAGGATATCGAGTGTTTCCAAGAAACTGTTAACATAAACTTGAAATACAAATTTTTGTAGAGTTTAATGGCAAAATACTGTGTAGCAGATATACAAATGATTACATTTTTTGAAGGAAAAAAAATTTGGAATTATAATTATGTTTTCTTCTCCCAAGATACCTCTAAGGTGGTATAGTTCTATTGTAGCTTTATTTAAAACCAACTGTTTTTTTTTTCTTTGAGAATAAGTTCTTCCATTAGCCTCATCGTGTGCGTATACTAATTTATTTTAATTCTCTTTACTTTCCATTTTGTTTGAGGTTTTGCCAGGCATGCTATTTTATGAAAAATTGCAAAACCTATTTTGCAAACATTTTCTTTCGAATACGAGTGTACGTATGTATATGTATTCCCTCTTGAATCGTTTGTAGACACTGCCGCTTTGTGGCTTATTGTGGCCCAAACCAAAGTTATCATCAAAGAGTTAATACATAATATAAAAAGAAGAGAAAAACTTTTCAGATGTTTTAAGAACTCAAAAGGAATAGCATACAACAAAGGAAGCTGCAATCAAAGTAGGAAAACAGATATGAGGGTGAATAAAAAGTGGAAAAGAAAACTCTTTGCAGAAAAAAAATTAAAAAAATAATTAAACATCTTGCTTAAGAAGTGAAAATTATTCCATTTAAGCAAATTTGAGGGAGAAAATGGATGTTTAATGGTTTCTCTGCATCTTTACACAGAAGAAAATATCACGGAATTTTTTCAATTAAAAATGTAATTGACAATAAGGTTGTCATTAAAATATTAATGGAATCAATAAATTTTTTAATTAAAGCCGGGTTTTTAATTACAATCGTGATTGAAATTGTTGTTATCTTCAATTAAAAAAATAATTGAATCAATAATTTTTTTATTGAATCTGAACTTTTTTTAATTACGAATGTGATTGAAATTTTTGAATTTTTCAATTAAATAATTGTTTGCTTCAATCAATCTTTTAATTGTTTGATATTATCATTTCCATGATTGAGGCAGTTTCAATAAAAAAATTAATTCGATCAATTAATTTTGTGATTTTTCAATTAAATAATTATTTGCTTCAATCAATCTTTTAATTGTTTGATATTATCATTTCCATGATTGAGGCAGTTTCAATTAAAAAATTAATTCGATCAATTAATTTTGTGATTGATACCGATTTTTATTTGTTTCTGTGTACGTGCAAAACTTCAGCCAAAATAACAGTCGTGGCTTTCCGGGGCTCAAGTTGTCAAATTAGGAGATCATTTTATATGGGAGCTATATCAAATTATGGAATTGTCGCAGCTCATAAAAACACCAGAATGAACATATAGATCGATTAGGACAATTTGGATAGCAAATGAAATGTTTTTGGAAGCAGAGTACAAATCTATTATATAAACATTAAATTGTTGCGCTTTGTTTGCCAGTTCCGTATAGACTCAAAAACGGCTGAACTAATTTTTTTTCAATTTTCATAGATGCCAAAATTTGAGCCCCCGGTGAAAAAAGGTTACAAAATTTTTTGATATCCGAAGGGGGGGCAGACCCTCCCACATACCAACATTTTCAAAAACGCCAGATCTCGGACATGAGTGCATCGATGTAAGCGAAATTTTGTATGCCACCTTATGGTACCTCAAAAACACGAAATTGATAATACATTTTGGGGTCAAATAACCTGGGGGACGCCCCATCCCAAAACCCACCCGAACGGACATGTTTAGCGATTGGGGCAATATGGGTGTCAAATGAAAGGTATTTAAAAGTAGAGTACGAACTTGGCATAAAACTGTCACCACCCAACAGGCAACTTTTACCGCTTTGGACAATATGGCTATCAAAGGTCTTTCGGTCTGAGGTACGATGGAAAAGTTGTTGTTGTTGTAGCAGTGGGTTCTTTCTTTCGACTGCTTGGAATATCCAGATCAAGAAACTAAGCGACTAAGGTGGGGTGTGTCCAGAGGGATCTGGATATGAGTCGAGTGGGTCTGACTGGGCAGTTAATTAGGCGATGTGTGTCTTATGCTCCTAGGTCCCAATTGCCACACACAACAGAGCAAGGATTGATGCCAACGTGCAGGGTGGCAACAATCCCTGCTCTGGAGGAGTTAAGTCGGCTGCATCTGCCGGATCGTTATTGCGCCAAAACTACTCTGGTTTGCCGGGGGAGGTCAATTTCTTCAGGTACAATGGATGGTGGTCGTTCTCCAAGGACAACATTCACCTGATAGATATTCACTGCATCTGCTATCGAATCTCCATGAATGTTATCTAGACACACTTGATCTAGAGGTTCTCTCTTGTAACGCTGAACCTCTCGATGTAGATCATTAAGACTCATCTAAGGCTTCATGGCAGTAGATACCTATTCTTGCGATAACAGCCAAGAAGGTATTGTATTGGGTTGCCCAAAAAGTAATTGCGGATTTTTTAAAAGAAAGTAACTGCATTTTTAATAAAACTTAGAATGAACTTTAATCAAATATACTTTTTTACACTTTTTTTCTAAAGCAAGCTAAAAGTAACAGCTGATAACTGACAGAAGAAAGAATCCAATTACAGAGTCACAAGCTGTGAAAAAATTTGTCAACGCCGACTATATGCCGACTATGACCATGGCCCAGCAACCAGTATTAGCAATCTTAATCTATTCAACCATTTCTTTGAGAAATCTGTGACAGTTAAGAAAGGTTTTTGAATTGAGCAATGCATTATCTAGAGATTTAATGGCTACCTGGCTGCCTGAGAAAATATTTGTGGCACCAGTCGCACAGTGGGATAGAATCGAAAAAATAAAAAAACAAGTAAAAAGGCGTTAAGTTCGGCCGGGCCGAACTTTGGATACCCACCACCTCGGGTATATATGTAAACCACCTTTCATCAAAATTCGGTGAAAATTTCATACCTTATACTCATATACCTCATACCGATCTGAACTATATAGGACACGGATGTCGAAAAGCCCAACATAAGTCACTGTGTCAAATTTCAGTGAAATCGGATTATAAATGCGCCTTTTATGGGGCCAAGACTTTAAATCGAGATATCGGTCTACATGGCAGCTATATCCAAATCTGGACCGATTTGGGCCAAGTTGCATAAACATGTCGAAGAGCCTAACACTAAGCACTGTCCCAAAAATCGGACAATAAATGCCTCTTTTATGGGCCCTAAACCTTAAATCCAGAGATCGGTCTATATGGCAGCTATATTCAAATCTGGACCGATCTGGGCAAAATTGAACAAGGACGTCGAAGAGCCTTACCAAACTCACTGTCTCAAATTTCAGCGACATCGAACAATAAATGCGTCTTTTATGGCCCCAAAACCTAAAACCTAGATATCGGTCTATATGGCAGCTATATCCAAATCTGGACCGATCTGTGCGATATTGCAGAAGTATGTCAAGGGGCTTAACTTAACTCACTGTTCCAAATTTCGGGGACATCGGGCAATAAATGAGCATTTTATGGGCCCAAAACCATAAATCAAGAAATCGGTCTATATGGCAGCTATATCCAAATTTGAACCGATCTGGACCAAATTGAAGAAATATGTCAAAGGGCCTAAGACAACTCACTGTCCCAAATTTCAACAAAATCGGATAATGAATGTGGCTATTATGGGCCTTACACCATAAATCGGAGGATCGATCTATATGGCAGCTATATCCAAATCTGGACCGATCTGAGCCAAATTAACGAAGGATGTCGATGAGCCTTACACAATTCACTGCCCCGAATTTCATCAAAATCGGATAATAAATGTGGCTTTTGTGGGCCTAAGACCCTAAACCGGAGGATCGGTCTATATGGCAGCTATATCCAAATCTGAACCGATCTGGACCAAATTAAAGAAACATGTCAAAGGGCCTAAGACAACTCACTGTCCCAAATTTCAGCGAAATCGGACCATAAATGTGGCTTTTATGGGCCTTAGACCCTAAATCGGAGGATCGGTCTATATGACAGCTATATCCAAATCTGGACCGATCTGAGCCAAATTGACAAAGGATGTCGAAGGGCCTAACACAACTCACTATCCCAAATTTCAACAAAATCGGATAATAAATGTGGCTTTTATGGGCCTAAGACCCTAAATCGGCGGATCGGTCTATATGGGGGCTATATCAAGATATAGTCCGATATAGCCCATCTTCGAACTTAACCTGCTTATGGACAAAAAAAGAATCTGTGCAAAATTTCAGCTCAATATCTCTATTTTTAAAGACTGTAGCGTGATTTCAACAGACAGACGGACAGACGGACAGACGGACGGACATGGCTAGATCGTCTTAGATTTTTGCGCTGATCAAGAATATATATACTTTATAGGGTCGGAAATGGATATTTCGATGTGTTGCAAACGGAATGACAAAATGAATATACCCCCATCCTTCGGTGGTGGGTATAAAAATTGATAGTCATTTCAGAACGAACAGAGATAACTCTTTGAAATTTTGATTGGTTCGAGCTGAGTCGTTATCAAGATCATGTGCAAAGTTTTAAGATAGATGGATCTTGTCAAAAAATCAATTTTCTTAAAACGAAAATTCAAATTAAAAATATTTTAAGAACAAAAGAATAGAGATATCTTATAATTCTCTTTGAATTTCAGTAAAAAGTGTCCTTAAAATACAAAAAATAAATACTGCCCTAAATTGTTTCCTAAAAATTCCCAATTTGGTCAAAGATGGTTTCCAAATCGGTGTTTTTTTTACTAAATTTGCTGTTGAGGCTGCAAATAATGTTTAGTGAAAAAAAAGTTTCTGCATGAAGTAAAACAAACATAAACCCAAATAGGGCATGTGGTCTCTGCGTTTTGAGGACTCGCAATTTGTCCAGCTACAATATCCAAAAATATAAAATTCAGCCAATAGATCGTATCGTCTTCATTGCGTCTGTGACGTACAATCAAACATTTTTTCGATCCGTTTGAAAATTTAGGAAAAGATGTAATTTTTAAGCGCCATCCACCACACTACAACATCATATAGCATTGTGGGTCTGTCTGACTACTGAAGTATTCAGGCAGTACATGACAAGACGCACGAATTTTAATATAATAATCTACAGTATACTCTTAGGGGTTTTAAAATAATACCGTTTTTTGATGCCTAGTTTTAGGCTTCCATTCTAGAAATGCACTGTATGACATCATCGACTTACCTGAAAAGAAAAGATATAAACACAAATTAGAACATTGAAAAAGTACAATTTTATTATCAAAGAGGGCTAAACATAGCCTAACAAAATTTGACTAATACTACTAAATTTCCCATGAACATTTCATTTTGGAACAGGGGATACTTCTCTCATATTAATGGGTGTAGTTCGATTAAGATTTAAGCTCAATGATAATTGGGCTCCTTTTTTGTGTTGAGTCCAAACGGCGCATAGCGACACCACTTGGTAAAGAAGATTTAACATGGCAGGATACCTCACAAATGTAGGCAACATTTGCTAGGATATCACCTCCGGTGAAAATTTTTCTGTTCACACCGAGATTTGACTAATATTGAATACAATTTCATTAAAGAGTTTTTTCAGTACCCAAATAAAAAATAGACATCCAATAATAAGAAATTTCCTACGTGATATAAAAAATTATAGAAATGATTACATTTTACGCAGATGCCTACTATAACAACCGAAACCTGAGAGGCACAAGGCCCAAGGGTGAATACAATGCGTCTACTAACGCCCCTATATCCCGTGAACTTAACATGAGTTCTATCTAAACCTTCTTCCGACTTCTACCAACTTACACATTTTGGTGAGCCCCACACCTTGTAGTACATACTGCATAAATAGGTAATTACATTGAATTAGTCAAAGTTTAAATAGTTCAAAAACCAATCATTAAATAGCTATAATCAATAATTCCAAATATTACGAAAAATAAATGGGATTCTTAAAACCCAAACAAAATTCCATCTAAAACTCATGCCCATGGCGAATATTTCCATGTGCCGCTTTTTTCCATTTACAATTGGCCTTACAAACCCACCAATGGGATATTTGCCAAAAGTGAGAGAAAGTAACACAAAGATTGAAGAAGACAAGACAGCTTAATGAAATATGGCAAAAATCCCCACTGAAGGTAGAAAAATTAAGTGTCAAATACAAAATGGCAAAATACAAAAAAAAAAAGAATGCTCCCTCTATGGATTGCATGATCCACAATATCCACATCCTAAATACCAAACATGAAGATAATGACAATACTGAGCATATTCAATGGAAAACCAACAGATGAGACTCTTGAATTGCCACCAAACCTCCATTATTACCCCCAAAAGATAATGGTGCGCAGAAAAGAAAAATCTCGGGTGTAATTTTTTTTTTCATTCATTCGTTTTTCCCCATTTTCCTTTTCGTAACGTTTTCTCTTACTTTGGAAACATTTTTTTTTGCCATTTTTCGTTGTTCCTTCCAAGTACACAATGATTAATGATGGAAACCCAAGTAGGTATGTAAATATTTTAAATGGCAAAGTTAACTGCGAATAGCGTCAGTGGTGGTAACAGCAGGCGCAACGTGACTACATCAGCGTAATCGTCATAGTCACAATAAAGCGAGTTGGCTCACAAACCAATTGCTGACGCCGCCGCCCTCGTCTCCAACAAGAAGGCACTCAGTCAGTCAGTCAGAGCTATTCTTTGACCAATATAGAAAAAACGCAAACTCAAACGAACGACAAGGGGTTGAAATAAAACGTGAATGGAATTCATCTTTGCTTGTCGTAGATGTATTTCCATTTCATCATTTATAACAGCTGAACTTTTTGAATAATTCCCAAAGTAGGTTAAATGGAACAGATATGAGCAATTTTTTCCTACCAGTAAAGAGACTTGAAGGGGGGAAAATCCAATGATGGGTCATTAAACTGCGAAAAGTAATTACTAATAGATACATCTAAGTAATTTTATTTGATACCAAAATATTGTAAAATGGGTTTATTTTACCCTCCACCATAGGATGGGGTTATACTAATTTCGTCATTCCATTTGAAACACATCGAAATATTGATCAACAAAGTATATATACTCCATCCATCTGTCCATCCGTCCGTCTGTTTGTTCTTCCGAAAGCAGGCTAACTTTCGAAGGAAAAAAGTGCGCTTTATATTTTGCTCACATACTTTTTATTAGTGTAGGTCAGTCAGTCAGATTGTAAATGGGCCACATCGGCCCATGTTTTGATATAGCCGATCTTAAATCTGACTTCTGAAACCTCTAGATGGCGCAATTCTTATCCGATTCTACTGAAATTTTGTATGAGGTGTTTTGTTTTGATTTCTAACAACTCTGTTTAGTATGCTTCATCATTCATTCATTACCTGATATATCAAATCTTGATACCATGAGCCTCTATAAGCGCATTATCCATCCAATTTCTCTGAAATTTTGCATGAAATGTTTTGTTTTGTGTTCAAACAACTTTGACACCTGGTATAGCTGCCATGAACACTGATTTGCCGATTATACTTCTTGAGTCTCAAGAGGACGCAATTCTTATCCGATTTGGCAAAAATTTTGTACAATGGCTTCTCCTATGATCTTCAATATACGCATCAAATAAGGTCTGAAGCGGTATACATCGTTATATAGCTCCCATGTAAACAGATCTCCCGATTTGACTTCTTGATCCCCTGGAAGCTGCAATTTTTGTGACTCAACAACTGTGCCAAGTAAGGTCTATAACGAGATATAGCTCCGGATTTGCCGATTTTACTTCTTGAGTCTCAAGAAGACGCAATTCTTATCCGAATTTGCTAAAATTTTGTACAACAGCTTCTCCCCTGACCTTCAATATACGCATCAAATATTGTCTGAAGCGGTCTACAGCCTGATATAATAGCTCCCATGTAAACCGATCTCCCGATTTTAGTTCTTGAGTCTCCTTAGGGCGCAATTCTAATCCGATTTCGTTGAGATTTTGCACAATGACTTCTTGTATGGTCTCCAACATCCAAATTAGATATGGTCCGAATCGGTCCATAACCTGATATAGCTACAAAAGCACAGCAATTATTTTCCATTATCTTTTGTTTGCCTATTTCAGCCAAATCGGATGACAATTTAGGCTTCCAGGGGCTCAAGAAGTCAAATCGGGAGATCTTCTTGTATGGGAACCAGGTTATAGACCGATTCAGACCTATGCTGAGTACCATAGTTGTTGGATGTCTTAATAGAACGCAACATGCTAAATTTCAGCCAAATCGGCCAAAAATTGCGGCTTGTAAGGACTCAAGAATTCAAACCGGAAGATCGGTTTATATGGGAGCCATATCTGGTTATAGACCGATTTGGACCGTACTTGAAACAGTTGTTGGAAGTCATAAAAGAACAATATGTGCAAATTTTTAGCAAAATTGAGGCTTCCAGGGGGTCAAGAAGTCAAATCGGGAGATCGGTTTATTTGGGAACTATATTAGGTTCTTGACCGATTTGGACTGAACTTAGCACAACTATTGGAAGTCATAACATAACACTACGTGCAAAATGTCAGCTACATCAGATGAAAATTGAGGCTTCCAGGGGCTCAAGAGGTCAAATCGGGAGATCGGTTTATATGGGAACTATATCAGGTTCTTGACCGATTTTGGACAGTACTTGGTAGTTATTTATACCAGAACACTAATGTTCAGCCAAATCGGTCTAAAAAGGAGCTTCCAGGGGCTCAAGAAGTCAAATCGAGAGTTCGGTTTATGTAGGAGCTATATCCAAATCTGAACCGATATGGCCAATCTGCAATCCCCAACGACCTACATCCATATTAAGTATCTCTGAAAAATTTCAAGCGGTTAGCTTTGCGGGTTCGACCGCTATCGGGATTTCGACAGACGGACGGACGGCCATGCCTAGATCGACTCACGATGTCGAGGCGATCAAGAATATATATACTGTTCTATGGGATCATTAAGAAATGTTGTCTACTTTACCATGCAAAACAATTGCTATTATTTCTACGAATCCAAACATAAGCGATGACCAATTGTTCTTTAGTTTCCATCAGCTCAATAAAACAATACAAACAACCACATAGTACATGCATTTTGGCATCCCCCCAAACTCGTTTCTCCCTAGCATATTATAAAACTTTAGAAAATATTTTCTTCAGTGCCTTAAGTAGTAGCAAAATATAATTGAAAAAGTTTGAGTTAAATCAACAAAAAAATGTTTTTGCCACTTTTTTTTATCCCATTCCACATATTGGCATTTCTGACAGACAGAGAGTGAATAACACTACCCAAACATGCCTTTTTACTTCGCAAAAACTGTTTGCGCAAAATATTAAAAAAAAAAAAAAATAATTCCATTTAAATTGAAATGCAATACATAAAACTTTTGGTAATGATCGAATGTGAAAAAAAGAGAAAATAAAAAAAAAACGCTTGAAAAAACAAATAAAAACGTGGCCGGTCAGAATCTTGGGAACCCACCACCATGAATTCTAATAAAAATGTATGCAAATTAACTTAGTTGAAGAGTACATGTGCACTTTACGTACAACATTTTTGCCTAATGCAGTTAAACTAAAGGCTTCTTAGGGCCATCGAAGACTAATCGGCAGATCGGCCTATATGGGAGCTATATCAGGCTATAGACCGATTTCGATCATACTCGTCACAGATGCTGAAAGTCATAATCGAACACTATGTGCAAAATTTCAGCCAAATTGGACAACAATTGCGGCTGCCATAGACTAAAGATCTCAAATCGGGTCCCGACCTAAGAGATAACTTTAAGGAAATTGGTTGAAATATGAGATAGTAGTAGAATCCTTTTGCTAATAGACCACTAATCCGACACATCCAGACGTACAATTTATTGAATCCAGCCGATGGCCAGGGTGCAATATGAAGATTTAAATGCCATTATCGAAAAATATTTCAGATATAGAAATGACAGATAACATACCTCCATCGTAGCACAGAGGTTAGCATGTCCGCCAATGGCGCTGAACGCCTGGGTTCGAACCCTGCCGAGAACATCATGACAATTTTCAGCGATGGTTATCCGCTCCAAATGCTGGCGACATTTGGCAGGAACTGTATGGTAGCCCTGTAAAAACTTCTCCCCAAAGAGGTGTTGCACTGAGGCACGCCGTTCGGACTCGGCTGTAAAAAGGAGGGCCCTTATCATTGAGCTTAAACTTGAATGGGACAGCACTCATTGATATGTGTGAAGTTTGCCACTGTTCTTTTATGGAATGATCATGGGCAGATTTGCATTTTGATAACATACATCAGATAATGCTACAGAATTATTAAATGCAACGAACGATTATGCCATAGAGAGTATGGAAAGATAGCTCAGATGTAATCATGCTTCCAATTTTGGTTTGGTTTTGTTTTGTCCGATGGTGAATTTATAGATATGACATATGCCGCAGATAAGATTCAGAAGAAAAATAATGCAAACGAAGCTGATCACCCATAAATATCTTTAAAAAAAGCAATACATGGTTTCACAACATTCTTTGGACTTCTTGGAGTGTCCTGGAAGCTTTAGCATATCAGACCAAGACAAAAATCTTATTGAAAGTATGTGTAAAAACTGTATCAAAATATTTCTGCTTTATCCGTATTGCCAACATTCCCGAGCTTTCCGGATAATCGAGGTCCAACTGTAATAATCTATTTTGATAAAAACTATTGTACCACTGATAGAACCGATTGGAACTACGATATCCCTGGTAACAGAAGTTACGAAGATTTCTGTAGGGATGGTTCCAAACTAAACGACCAGGTGGACTTTGGGGTGTACTCTAAATATCTAGAACTGATCATATCGAAAAGGTTACCCGACCACTGCAGTGCGTATCAAGCGGAGATCCTTGCAATTAAGGAAGTGGTGGAATGGCTAAGATATAATGTCATTACCACGATTAGCATAAATATCTTCTCAGACAGACATGCAGCCATTAAATCCCTGGAGAACGTATTTCTGAACACAAAAACCGCCACGACTGTCGCAGATCTCTCAACGAGATCGCTGAACAGCTCAAATTCAACTATTCTGGGTGCCGGACCAAAGAGATATCCCAGGAAATTCTAAAACGGACGAGCTTGCGAGACTAGGAACTACCCTACACATTTCAGGGAAACTGGAATCTGTGGGTATGCCTCTAGCGACATGTAAACAAAGTTTTCAAGACCAGGCCCGAAGGACAACGAATGATAGATGGTCACAAAGAGGGTGGCTGTGAGCATTCCAAAACTATGTGGCCTAATCTAGACTTGAAGAATTCTACTGCTTTGCTGTCATTGGCTAGAACAGACGTCTCAGTCATTGTGTGCGTCATGACAGGTCACTGTCTAATCGAAAAAACGGACGCACTCAATGACTGAGACGTCTGTTCTAGCCAATGACAGCAAAGCACTAGAACTCTTCAAGCCTAGATTAGGCCACATAGTTTTGGAATACTTTCAGCCACATCGTATGAGGCTTTCAGAGTATGAGGATGTCAAATCGGGTGATAGGTTTATATGGGAGCTATATGAGATTATAGACCGATTTTGACCATACGAGTATGGCAAGTCTTAATAGAATACTACATGCAAAATTTCAGACCAATTGGGAAACAATAACGGCTTTTGGGGAATCAAGAAGCCAAGTCGAAGTACAATCCGGGCTAGAGATATGCGAACTTATTTTAAATCATGTTTACACTAAAGTCCAAATCCAATTGACTTAAGATAATCTCCCAAACCCGTTTACAATACAATTCAATTGATTTGCATTTTTCAAGAGGGGTGTTTTTTAAAACTTTTTTACGTTTAATACAAACGCAGTGTTGCATTTAAGTTGCGAAAGAGATTTGCTGCAAATCTCCTCAAATAAGTAGATTTTGTTTACACTGAAAATGTAAATCTCGTCGCAAATCTAGATTTGCTCCAAGTGTAAACATGGTTTACGAGATGCTCCATTCTCAAACTGTTTAGAGGAAACTTTCCTTCGGTCAAAGATATTTTCCTCGCTTTTAAGGATTTTTAAGGATGTCCGTGTCAAAATGTCCTTGAGGTTAGAAGTTGAAGTTAAGATGCTAAGTTAAAAAAAAGAATTTTTGAAAAAATATTAATTGGACAGTCATTGGTGATGTAAAATAAGAATCAATAAGCGATCAAAATTTGAAACGGACCATCATGTCCTTTGATATCAAGGAACTAACATTTTAAGATAGCATATTTATTTAAAAGTTCTGGAACTTTGTCCCGTTTTCATTGCTAAAATCATTCGACTATGAGAAAATCTTAAATTTTCGGCTAGATTTTTTCTGAGTATTGGCTTGACGAGGATCGTTGCCTCTTCATGCAAATGAGGCTACAATTAGAACGTTTTCAAGCTTAGGCTTTCTAAGGCGATCTAGTTAAGCGTTAGAAACTAGAAGGCAACTTTTATCTCTTCTCCCGGTTGCGTCACAATGAACAAAAATGTCAAAGTAAACATTTTTTTCAGACTGCAGACTATCAACTAAAACTATGAAGCTGCATAACCATGCAAAAATTATTTCCTCCCAAAATACGTTATGGACAATTTAAAGAAAAGCCTCAAGAAACTAGTTTTTCCTTGAAAGTCTGCTGTCCTTCATGCCGATAAACATTCGTTACCCACACTAGCTCTCATAACTGATGTGTTTCAGTTTGCATTGCCATGTGCACAGAAATGAGTAGTATGTCAAACAGGCACACATGCATGCATAGAAGCTAACACTTCAACAAACTTTTTGATTCAACAAAATCCTTTACGACAAATACAAAAAGAAAACACACAAGACACGTTTTCGTACGAGCTCTTACAAAGTTTGAACTGTATTAATAAAAAAAAGGAGAGTGTGAGTGACAAAGCACGAAAGAGAGAGAGAGAGAGAGTATCGTTTCTCTCTTTCGTGTCTACAAAATCAAAGAAACACAAAGTTTTGTTTCATAACCAGGATTGCCGTTTTGGTCTTTTTCTACCAAATTTGCTAGGATTTACATTAAATTTTAAGGACTTGGACGGATGAACGGCCCATTTTGATTTTTGTCGAAATTGTATTCTATATACCCGCTTCCATAGGATTGGGGTCATATTCGTTTATTTTGACATTCTTTTCCTCTTCACAAATCTAGATTTGCCCAAGTGTAAACATGGTTTTAGAGATGATCCATTTTCCAGCTTTTTAAGGAAACTTTCCTTCGGTGAAATATATTTTCCTTGCTTTAAAGGATTTTTAATCCTTAACTATGTGTATTGTAATTAAAGGCAAATATTGTTTAATGTTCATGCCAAAATGTTCTTGACAGTTGGAAGTTGACTTTGTGAAAAGGATACTTTTGTACCTAAGTTAAATGCACAGAATAGTCCTTCATATAGGAGCGTCGTAAAATGTTTAATTTTTAAGGTGTTAAGATGCTAAGTTTAAAAAAAGCATTTTCCAAAAAATAATAATTGAACAGTCATCTGTGATGTAATCAGCGAAGTTCTGATCTGGATCTTTGGCATGGAAACATCCATTTGCGACCCAACAAAATGTATGCCCAAATTGTTGGTAGTCGTTTTAACGATGACCGTGTGTCTGTCCGTCCGTCCAGAATCTCTCAAGAATTAAGATATTGGGCTGAAATTTGGGACAGTACCATATTTTTCCATACGCAGGTTAAGATCGAGATTGGGTCTCTTCGAACTATATTTGGATATAGCTGCTATATAGACCGACCTGCCGATTTAGGGAATAAAACGCATAGCAGCCGCAGCCGTTTGCGTTTCGCGATATTATTCGATTATTTTTTTGGTAAAAGATTATATAAAACATCGCTGATGTCATTCAGTAGGGCGTTCCCTCATTACTTATCGTTAAATTTTATTAAAAAAATTGTTTATTTATCATTGATATTTGTGTTGTGTTTGAAAAATAATCGCCAAAAACAAGGGGTTTCAACAATAAACGAAAATAGTACCATCCTTAATTTGAAACAATAAGTTGCAATATGACCTCAGATCTTTGGATCGAATATGGTCAATATTGGAGTACATTCAAATATATCTGCCATAAAAACCGATCTGCTCATTTGAGGTTTTGAGTCCATGGAAGTCGCATTTTTTAACCAATTTTATATCGAATAGAGTGTAGTTTTGGTTCCCTTAAAATTCTTACCCCATAGAGACTAATATACCGAAAAAAACTTGTTTTGTTCACAAATTTTAACAAAAGTTGAATAAAATGTGGTATACAAAGTTCGGGGCAACCGGTTATATTATCATATTTTTAACTAAATAATAATTGTTATGAGAAGATTGTGTGTATTTTAATTCAGTTTACAATTCTGGGAGGCTGGAAAGAAATTTGGCAGGTTATTTGAAATATTTTGGTCTGACTTTTATACCCTCCACCATAAGATGGGGGGTATACTAATTTCGTCATTCTGTTTGTAACTACTCGAAATATTCGTCTGAGACCCCATAAAGTATATATTCTTGATCGTCGCGACATTTTATGTCGATCTAGCCATGTCCGTCCGTCTGTCCGTCCGTCCGTCTGTCTGTCGAAAGCACGCTAACTTTCGAAGGAGTAAAGCTAGCCGCTTGAAATTTTGCACAAGTACTTCTTATTAGTGTAGGTCGGTTGGTATTGTAAATGGGCCATATCGGTCCAGGTTTTGATATAGCTGTCATATAAACCGATCTTGGGTCTTGACTTCTTGAGCCTCTAGCATGCGCAGTTCTTAATCGATCAAATTGAAATTTTGCATGACGTGTTTTGTTATGATATCCAACACCTGTGTCAAGTATGGTTCAAATCGGTCCGTAACCTGATATAGCTGCCATATAAACCGATCTTGGCTCTTGACTTCTTGAGCCTCTAGAGTGCGCACTTCTTATCCGATTGGAATGAAATTTTGCATGACGTGTTTTCTTATGATATCCAACAACTGTGCCAAGTATGGTTCAAATCGGTTCATAACCTGATATAGCTGCCATATAAACCGATCTTGGGTCTTGACTTGTTGAGCCTCTAGAGGGCACAATTCTTATCCGATTTGAATGAGTTTTTGCACGAAGTATTTCGTCATGATATCCAACAACTGTGCCAAGTATGGTTGAAATCGGTCCATAACCTGATATAGCTGTCATATAAACAGATCTGGGGATTTGACTTTTTGAGCTTCTAGAGGGCGCAATTCCTATCCGATTTGGCTGAAATTTTGCATGACGTATTTTATTTTTACTTTCAACAACTGTGTCAAATAAGGTTCAAATCGGTTCATAACCTGATATAGCTGCCATATAAACCGATCTGGGATCTTGACTTCTTGACCCCTAGATGTCGCAATTATTATCCGATATGCCTGAAATTTTGTACGACGGATCCTCTCATGACCATCAACAAACGTGTTTATTATGTTCTGAATCGGTCTATTGTCTGATACAGCTCCCATAAAAATCGATCTCTATATTTTACTTCTTGAGACCCCAAAGGGCTCAATTCTTATTCGAAATGGCTGACATTTTACACATATAATTTAGTTGTGGTCCAAACCGGACCATATATTGCTATCGCTGTAATAGCAGAGCAAATCTTTTCTTATATCGTGTTTTGCCTAAGAAGAGATGCCGGGAAAAGAACTCGACAAATGCGATCCATGGTGGAGGGTATATAAGATTCGGCCCGGCCGAACTTAGCACGCTTTTACTTGTTTTGTATTGGTAACGTTGTTCATAATTCAAGCCCCCTTCTTATGTCTATGACTATTTCCAGCAACATCAGGCATCAGTGAAAGATTCAATCGCTGCAAACATTTTGGATTACCCAACAATCATCCGGGAATCGTCAAGTTGAAGATTTCGATGTCAGATGTCAGAAGAGCTTAAAAAGAGTGGTAGATAAATCCCACATCGTGAGTTGTGTCACCATGTAGAATCTTCTAAAAGAGTTTTCTGCAAATCTTCTATATAACAGGTAGCTCCCATAGATATACCTCCCATACATAGGTAACTTCCGATTTTCACTTTTAGAGTCTTTGCAAATGCATTTATCAACCGTTCCTCTCAAAATTTTGCACAGCGATTTCTTCTATTACTAAATTTCTAACGAATACTGCATTAAGGAACAGGTGATACATCTCTCATATAAATGAGTGCAGTCCGATTAAAGTTTCAAACTCAGTGAAAAGGGGCTTCCATTTTTTATGCCAAGTCTGAACGGCGTGCCACTTGGTAGGTAAGTTTTAACATAGAAGGATTCCCCATAAATCTAACCAGCATTAGTAAGGGGATAACCACTACTGAAATATTTTTCTGATGTTCACGCCAGGGTTTGAATGCGTTCGGCGTCATAAGTCTCCAATTGCCCGGTCCCAAACATGAAATAGTGTTCACCGAAATCGCCTCTCAATAAATCCATTGTGGCATGTGTCACCGTCTTTTTTTTTTCTGTCAACCACCATGCAAGGGATGTCCCCTTTGAATGCAGTGCATTGCGTTGGCGAATGGAAATTAGGAATTGGAGGGAGAAAATAATGTAGTGTTTATTGACATTTGTCCTAAATCTCTGGATGTCGTTGTGGAAGCCGGAAGTCGATTCCACATACGAACGGTTCGGGCGAAATAAGAATTCTCTCTATAATGTATTGTCAGATACGCTGGCCAATCAATTACAAACGGGTGTGAGTTCCTGGAATGTCTAGTATCACTGACAAACATCCTTACATCAGGAATAAGAAGACGAATATCAGCACCGACAGAAAGTACCGGGAGAACAGCTCCAAACAATCTACATTGCGATGATGTTTAAAGAGGCAACAGAGTTGGGTACGCTAATGTCCCCAATCAACGCCATCGCTCTGCCCTGTAGACGGTCCAGCAACTCCAGGGATGATTTTGAAGCTCCAGCTCATACATGTGAGTCTTATGAAAGTGGTTTAGATGTTAAGAAGCTAAGAAGGAGTGGAGTAATTCTTACACCCTTTAAGGAAGTCTAAGCACTTGAATGCTTCTTTTGACACTTCAAATACATGTTTAGCCCAACGGACAACACTTTGTATTTTCATGCCCAGAACAACAAGAGCATCTGAATGCTCAACATCTATACCGTTGATAGACAAAGACGATCGTAAGGGGTCAGCGAATCGTTTGTATGACAATGAACAGCACTGAGTCTTCCGGGCTTTAAAATCTATTCAATTCCTTCGACCCCACTCAGAAAAGGCCAGCTAATCCTGACAGAGTGTATCGTCCATAACCCGCCTCTTGTCCTTAATCTCTCGGAGATTAGGCCTATGGTCGAATGAGTACGAATGACAGAGATTACTGTCATCCACAAATGAGTAGATCGGATTCGATGTCTGATTCAACAAAGAGAAAGAGAAAGTACAGAGCCCTGGCGAACACAGGCGATCAATTTATGGTCATTGGATGAGAACCAAACTCTAACGACTTGTATAGTGCAATCTCTGGGAAAGCTCGAAATACATCGACCGAAGCCATTACCGACACCAAATGCGACAAGCTTTAATAGTATTGCACCGTGCCAGACCCTATCAAATGCCTTTGAGATATCCAGAGCCGACAATTGTTGAAACCACATGTCATGCAAGTCAAGCTCTTGCATTTTGGTCAAAAAAAGTTGAATAGCATCTCACGGTAGCGCTCACCAATCACAGTTTCGTTACGATTCGCATCATCTTTGAAGAAGTACGGTCCAATGATGCCATCAGCCCATAAACCGCAAACAGTGAATTGTTCTGGATGTATAGGTAACTCCTGCAGTGATTCTGCCTGATCTTCACTCCAAAATCGACAATTCTGCTTATTTATGTACCAATTGAGCCAAAAAAGGGGCTTCGTCGCTGAACACAATGAAGCGTGCATTTTGATAATAAAAATTAATAATTTGCAAGCGTTGTTCGTTAGTAAGACGATTCTTGGTTAAATTATAGACCAAACGAAGTAGTTTGAGAGTGAAGCAAGACACAAAAAGTGCATGAGCTGTTTAAACAGTGTTGTCAAAAAGATAATAGCTTAAAACTCACCCTTTATTACTCCGCAATATGTACGGATTTCGGTCGATATTAGAAATTTCAAATTTAAGTTAATTTTAATTTCGACGACTTAGCCTGCATACCCAGTGTGGCTTAGGATATCCAAAGGACGGCTTGCCCGTCTTTAGTCTGTTCTTAATTGTTTAACAAGCGGTATTTGAAAACATCAAACATCAGCGCCTTTTTCAAAAGAATTTCTTTTTTCACTTGGGTTAAAATTTAAAAATGACGAAAGTAAAAACGGATATAGACAGAATTTTCCCAAAATTCATTTGCACAATATTGTTTAGACCATGCAGACCATGAAGCTAAATGATTCTATTCGAAGAATATCATAACAAAAACATTCTTATTCCTCTTAAAAGTTAGCCAGGTGTGTGCAGTTGTTAAAGCATTTGAGCTTTTCATAGTAAAATTTCATCGAAATATTTGTTCTGTATAACATCTAGTACTTCAAATATTTTAGTTCCAAAGAATTGTAGCCTTTAAGGTATTACCTAGAATTTAAAACTTTTCTCGGGTTTCAGATCCATCGATAAATGCACTTAACATTCGCACCACTGCTGTTAAGCTCATTGGCCTCATTCGTTATGCTCTGTTGTACCTACGCCCGTGTTGCCTTTCCAATCCTGTTATCCTAAAAAAAGGAATCCCATATGCATGTACACATATACATATGCGAATGTGCACCATTGTGCATGAAAGTTGCAAAGCATATATCTGAGGATGCATGTGTATGTTTAAAACTCTTATGTATTTCATATAAAATATTCAACACATCCTTGTGCTGCTTCTGGCTTCATGTCATAATATTTATTGCAATTTTTTTGCTCTTCAACTTCATTCGTTTCATAAAATATTTATAATATAACTTAGTTATAACAAAAACAACAACATAATGATAGAAAAGGACAATATTGGAAAAAACCCTTATGGGACATAAAATAGAAGCAATACCTATGACAACACCTTTAAAATTAAAAAGCAGGGGTTTCATCATTTAGCAGAAACTTGAATCGGATACAAGTGTTGACTCACTGTTACATCTGTCAAACTTGAAATAACAGCTGCTTAAGATTTGTTCAATTGACATCTCATTGCCTTGTTTACAAGCCACCAAAGGCATTTGCTTCTGAGTTAGTTTAAAATAAAGTTATTCGTGTTGGAGTTTAAGCGTAATATCTGATTGTGTTAGATTTGGCTGATAAATCACAACTGTTGGTGAACTCAAACACCTCAAAGTGAACAAAATGTTTGTGTATCGCACCAAAAGTCGTAATAATGAAACAGGCAGCGCTGCCAAACGCCATGCAGGTGGTCCAAAATATGTAAAAGCATCGTCTGATTGCGTTAGATTTGGCTGATAAATCACAACTGGTTACTGTTGGTGAACTCAAACACCTCAAAGTGAACAAAATGTTTGTGTATCGCACCAAAAGACGTTATAATGAAACAGGCAGCGCTGCCAAACGCCATGCAGGTGTTCCAAAAAATGCAAAAGCACCAAAAATGGTGTGGCAAGTAAAGACTCGAAGTCAAAGCAATCAAATGGCTAAAGATCTGAAATAATATCCCGTGAAAGAATACAACATTTATTAAAAAACGAGCTCAAGGTAAGCCCTTTCAAGATCCAAAAGGAACACATCTAACACCAAGGCATAAAAAAAATTGAACCGACGTTTTGCTGCGCTTGAGCGAATGTAGTAAAATTCCGAACATCGTTTTCTCTGACGAAAAAAAAATTTCAATTTAGCCAATTCGTAAACTCCAAAAATGGTCGTATTTACTTAATCGACCGCACCTACGGGAATATGAGCATACGAACGGCCATCCGCAGTATAAATAGGTAGATCAATTTCTTCCCTAGAAATTTGTTAGTTAAACAGCAAAAAAATTGTTGAAATAACAAAAGGTCAGCTAAAAATGGGACAGCAGTAATTTTTTGCTGAAATAGCAGACAGTGTTTGCTGATATCAGCAAACTTATTTCTATGGGTGTGTATGTGGTAGCTTTACCCAAATATGGTCCGATCTGAACCAACCATATATATCTATAATCTATATCACGATATTGCCCGATCTCCACTATATTCAAAACGGATGTCGAGGGTCCTAAGGCAACTCGCTGTTGCAAGTTTCAGCGAAATCGCTTAATAAATGCGGTTTCTATGGACCTTACACCTTAAATGGCAAGATTGGTCTATATGGGGGCTATATTGAGATATAATTGTGCAAATATATTATAATACAAAATTCACTATAGATATTAAGATATGGTACGATCTTAAGCATTTTCGCTTCGGATATCGGAAGTCCCAAGGCAACGCAATGTTCCAAATTTCAGCGAAATCGGCTATCAATCGAGAGTTTGATTGATCTGGACCATATGCAAAACTGATGTCGAGGGCCATCAAGGCAACTTGCTGATCCAAATTTCAGCGAAATAGGGTAATAGATAAACCTTAGACCTTAAATCGTAGGATCGATCTATAGAGAGGCTATATCAAAATATAGCCCGATATTGCCAATCTTCGAACTTAACCTGCCTATGGTTTCAGCTCCATATCTTCATTATTGAAGATCTTTCGCTGTTGGGTATAGAAACTATGTCGAGAATGAGCCAAACTACTGACAAATTACATTAGTGCAACTTGCAACTCGTTTTCTGCCAAAGTTAAGACAAAAGTTGGTCATATCATTTGAAACAATAAAAAATAGTGTCACATAAAAACAAAGTGGTCGTTTGAAATGGTCACCTACGCTTTAGCTGCTCATGCTACAAGGATGGATCAAAGCTGGAGGACAGAACAGGACTAAATGTTTTATTTATTTGAAGAAGTAGAAAATGAGTTCGGTTTCCAACGGCCAGACAATAACATGGTGCTGTAGGTGAAAATCCAGGCAACCATGGAGGTAGCATTGTCTTAACGTATGTCGGCTTGTGAAGGGAAGGAGATTAACGCCTTCGCTAAGGATGGCACAATTCGCTCGATCGTCTGGGTGCCGGGCCATAGTATAGTAAAGGGAATAAGAGAGTAGAAAACTATGATGTAAGGGCCAAAGGACTGCCATCAATAAACTTGAAGAAGGAAACACCATTCAGGGTGACAAAGTCTGACTTAAGGGCGACGAGCACGTATATAGCAACACCACGCTTATACTTGTAGCTCAGAAGGAGTATGTGAGAAGGAGGTCAATATGGTATCGGTATCATTAAGGGATACATAGTACTAAGCGCGCACTTATTGAGAGGTGCGGCAAGTGACAACGTATGTAGAGTAGGGGTGTGCACGTGAGTAGTGAGTTGTCGTGTCACGCGTGAATCACGCGCGAGTCATGAGTGAGATCCAAATCCAATCACGTGATCGTGCGTGGCCGTGACTAAATTAAAATTCTTCCTGCGTAAGCGTGAGTGAGTGAAATCCTGTTCACGACTCACGAGACGCTCTCGAGAAAATCACGACTAACCGTATAAAAAATATCGCAAAAACACAATTGTTTGCCCTCAAAGTAGATTCGTAGCAACAATACGTGTTCAGCAGTAAAACGTATACAAAATTTTAGCAGATTTTGTTAATTGAAATAACAAGCGGAAATGTTTGCTAAAATAGCAGCCCTAAGTTTGCTGAAACAGCAGCCATTTCCACCTTCCCATTTTCAGCAGACAAAAACTGTTGATTGAGAAAAAAATTGTCCTATTTCGAATAACACATTTCGTTGAGTGAATGTAATTCCATGTATCGTCCTCTTTATCATATGGATCTATAGACAAGTCCATCCATCCTGCCGCAGCTCTTATTGTTAAGAAGTAAATCCCTGACTTGATGTTTAATATTTGTCACTAAATCCCAATGTCCCCCCACCACCTCTAACTCAGATGACAGCTAAAATAACAATTTTTAATTAAAATCTAGATAAACAATTCCTTTGGTTTGGACCTTCCTGCATTTAATTTCACTTCCAGTTACAATTCAATAAACTAGCCATTCTACAACAACATTTCAAGCACGAGGTTTCGCTTCAACTTTTCCTTTGGCTGCTTTGTTTTTCTTTTTTATTGGAAAAACCTTGCATTAATAAACAATTATTGTTTTCCATAGACTAGCTAGGCGACCAAGCGACCGACTAACCGCCAGAGCCATTGTTTGACCTATTTTCATTTTCAAATTGTCCAACTACCTCTGCATTGCCTTTCCTTCAAGTATGAGAGAGCCTAAAGCCCCACAGGCGACATAGATGACATTTTGTTGTACTTTTCCTATTTTTTCACTTAAATTTCCTTAGCACTTTTCATGCCACAATCATTTCACCCCGGCTCTACATTGTCCGTTGTTCACGTAAATATTGAAGCAAAAGGCAGGCAGCCAGCCAACCATCTCATAGGCAGATCCTGTTAACTTAACCAATGCGGCCGCAAGTACTAGCACGAGGTGGAAGCAAGAGGAAGGCAGAGGTGGGAGATGGTATAATGATGGTCACCACTACCACCACCTCCATTAGCGACAACAATAACGTTAAAGCCAAAATGTCGTAACTAACTAACCCTGACTTCCTCTTACAAGCCTTAATTTCCTTTAATATTTCCCCTCCATCCTGTAAGTCGACAACAAACAGTATTTTTTACGCTATTCTAGCAACAACGTCCTTCTATGTCCTTTGGTAAACGCGAAAACCAAACCCCACACTCTTAGGTGGGTGCGAGCAGCAGCCCAATATGCCTGCCCTATAAAGACAGCCGCATCGTTTCCCCTGCCCTCGAGAGTCCACATCAACAAGCTATTTGGCCCTGATCGTTTACAGTTCAACAAAAAGAAAAAAAATAGGCACACAATAAAAGTGTTTTGCAGCGAAAGGCTAACATCATAAGGCCTTAAAGTAACAAAAACAAATCTATAAAATACATTATTCGGGATTCTTTTAAAAGGCCTTCTGTTTGGCCAATCCTAGGGGCCACAGTAGTGTTAATTAAACATGTGAATGGGTTCATATACCACCAAGAAAATTGCAATCATTGTTCAATGGTATTATTCCCACCGTTACACTGAGGTTAGCATGTCCGCCTATGACGCTGAATGCCTGGGTTCGAATCCTGGCGAGACCATCATAAAATTTTCGGCGGTGGTTATCCCCTCCTAATGCTGGCAACATTTGTGAGGTACTATGCCATGTAAAAACTTCTCAAACGCCGTTAGGACTCGGCTATAAAAAGGAGATCCCTTATCATTGAGCTTAAATTTGAATCGAACTGCCCTCATTGATATGTGAGAAGTTTTCCCCTGTTCCTTAATGGAATGTTCATTAGCAAATTTGCATTTGCATTATTCCCTTACAAAGCGCCCTGCCTGGTAACCTACGGGGTAATCGGTTCGATTCCCACCAGAGTCTCTGTCGAAAACCTTTCTACACCATCCCTTAACCTATCCCCCCATCAATACCGACGACATGTGGTTCACCATTCGGACTCGGCTATAAAATGAAGGCTCTTTTAAGCCAAAATATTAATTGAAAGGCACACACCACAATGAGAGTTGTTCTTTTCTGTTCCTTAGGGCTGTATTGGAGAAAAAAGAAGGACTAGGCTTTCCTTTCAAAGGAGCCACATTTCGTATCAATTCTGATAGATGTTCTACCATAAGAAGGGAACTAGTGACTCACTAAACACTGTTGTGGCCTTTCTTTATGACACTACTAACACGACTTAAATAAATATATGAGAAATAAGTACTAAGGCACAAGCGTCCTTTTAAACGAGCCACTTTTCGCATGAATTTTAATAGCTGTTCCTACATGACTTCCATAGGAAGGGCAACAATAAGGTATTCAACACTGGTGTTACTTCCTAGATCTGCGAGAACGAAATGACAAGTTTTCAAAATTACTTTATAAGGCCCTTTAAAAACTCGCATCTGTTCTTTCTTTTTTTTTCTTCGTGGAATATTGTTATTGATATGTACCACCTTTCCCACTGCTCCCACTATCCTCATCGCATGTACCTATGATGGCCTAGTACTTGGTCGCGTGGGAGGTTGTATGAATGCGTTCGTTCATGGCTGAGTTAAAAAGTTGACACCTTAAGCAAACATGTCGCATTTATAAATAATTAACTGTTGCCTGCTCTTCACGAGTCGACTCGGCTGCCATTCGCTCGGCTCGCTGGCTAGATGTATGGTTGACTGACTGGCTTACATTGCCTTAGGAGAGTATGAGTGAATGGATAGTTGGCACCATTTAACACATTTCCCACAAATTTCTTGACACACTCAAAGACTCACTGCTAGCAAAAAGGAGGAACACGCCCCAGACGCACGCTCAAGTTGGACGGTAGCGCTTCATAGCAGCGAAAGGTTGTTGCCTTGAATTTGGTATAGTGAAAAAAAAAATCTACTATTCGTAGGGAAGCAATGAGAATGAAGCAACAGAGGAAAAATTTTAAAAAAATATGAGTTCACACAAAAAAACAAAATCGGCATTGTTTGTAAGTGATAGAATAATAATATCGATATTTCCATACAACATGCAATCAAACACTATTGGGACATGAGTTTTCCTTTAGGAAAACTTCACACTCAACGAAAATGTTTACTCAAAACAGCAAAAAAGTTTTTTTTTAAAACAACAATCTGCCTTGAAAAGAGAAAACCGACATGGCTGCTGTTTTAGCAAACATTTTTAATGCCTAACACCACCACAGGGTTTTATAACTTAGAAGGAAGAGAGATAGACCGATTAAGTTTACCGAGCGACTCAGAAATACTTTCTGATTCGATTAAGCTATGTCCTTCTGTCTGTCCTTAAAGGTCGCAATGTTTGTCCGACCGCTTCAAAATTTGGTACAGACATGTTTTTTGACCTAGAGACAAAACCTATTGAAGTTGGAAAAAATCGTTCATGTTCGTTCGATTTGGACTAATATTGCAATAATGTTGTGATTTGTGAACCGATTCTGTCGAAATATGGCAGAAAGGAATTTTTCTATATATATATATATATATATATATATATATATATATATATATATATATATATATACATATATATATATATTTCAGATTAAGATATAGCTCCCATATATGTGTTCTTCCGATTTTGAGAAATATTGCAATAAAGTGCTCATTTCTTAACCGATTCTCTTGAAATTTGGCAGGAAGGATTTTCTTATGACTCTTAGTATTTATGGTGAATTTCATAGAAATCGATTTAGATGTAGATATAGCTGCCATATATGTATATCGCCCGACTTTCACTTCTACAGCCACTGCAAGGGCATTTATTGACCAATCTTGCCAAGATTTTGCACAACGCTTTCCTCGACGAAAGGAACTAAAGACAATTCTATTCTCGAAACCTATTAAGGTAGCATACAATCAGAAGCCAGGGTATGTACAGACCATGTCTAGTGAGGAAACATTGGAACTATTCGTTGACACACATTTCGCCGGAAACTCTCCTACGGACAACATGGCACTAGGTTATTGGAGAAATTGTGTCGGAGTCGAAAATTCTTTGAGCGATAAAAAGTTTCGAGGCCTTTTAGTCGCCAGACCCTGATTATGATGTTTCACCGGTTGAATTAAAGTCTGTATCCGATAGTCTGGCTCCTTGGCTTAAGAAGATATACTCTGCTTGTATCAGCATGTCGTACATACGTGTGGGATGGTGAGACACACAGGTCATTTTCATTCCGAAAGCAGGGAAACCTTACCACGCGAAGGCGAAAGTGAAAGATTTTGGTTTTATTTTTTAGTATGTCATCCTCAATGCAGTAGACTCTCGTTAGGTTGATAGAAAGATATCTTAGGGCAAAGAGATCGTTTGTCTCAGCAACAGCATACATATAGTGAGGGCAAGTGCACTGAAACAGCCCTTTACGACCTAGTCGCCTACATAGAAAGTTCTCTCGCTGTCATGGAATATACAATGATTGCATTTTTTGACATTGAAAAGATATTGTAAGCGTAAACCCGTCAAAGACAGAACTAGTTCTTTTCAGAAGGAGATACAAGTTACCTAAAGTGCCACCTGTCTCCTTGGGAAGAGAGAATATTCCATTTTATTTAGTATACTGCAGTTGTCGGTACATACGAAGTGCAGTTTTCAGACCTCTAATGATATATGGTGTTGTGGTCTGGTGGACGGCGCTTCAAAAGTCCACCTAAGGTTCAATACTCAGACGGATTCAAGGGAATGTGTTCTTTGTGCATCACAGGACGACACCATCCTGTGATGGTGCTTCACCTAATGCCCTTGGATATCGAGGCTAGACAAATTGCTGCGACCACTGCTGAGAGGTTAGGGGAACTTTCTACACATGTGGCCTCCACATTGCCTGTGCCGCTTTTTGATAAAATGTACTGTACCACAAGTCCTGATAGAACCGATTGGAACTGCGATATCCGTAACGATATAAGCTACAGGGTTGTTTAAAGGGACGCTGCAAAGGTAGACCGATAGGGACAGCTAACGATGCCATATCTTTTGCCGCTCATTTGGCATTTCTCTTCAGTAAGGTTTGCAATTTCATGATGAATGTGTATGTATGCGTCGTATATTCGTGAATTGGGCTAATCAACAACTGGAAAATGATTCGGATTTCATCATCTTCAGCGATGAGTCTCATTTCTGGCTGAATGGCTTCGTCAATAAACAAAATATGCCTTATTGGTCAGACAGTAATCCATAGGTACTCCACGAGTCATCATTGGATCCCGAAAAAATTACGGTTTAGTGCAGTTTATGGGCCGGCGGTGTCAGTGGGCTGTACTTCTTCCGTGATAATCAAGACCGGCACGTTACTGTGAAAAGGAATCGCTACCGCTCAATCATAGAAGAATATCTTGGCGACAATTGGATGATATGGACTTGGAGGACATGTGGTTTCAATAGGACGGCGACACAAGCCATACAGCCAATGTCACAATCAATTTATTGGAAACCAAATTTGAAGAACGTGTCAAATAGCCGCCTCGGTAGTGCGATTTGACCCCGTTAGACTATTTCCTATGGGGCTATGTCAAATCTATGGTCTATGCCAATAAGCCAGCGATGATTGATGAACTTCGTACGAACGTGAAATTACAGCAATATCGGCTGATTAATGCCTGAAAATCGTCGAATATTGGGTTCAGCATCTGGACTTTTGCAAGCGTGCCCGTTGTGACCATGCAAAAGAAATCGAGTTCCATACATAATGGCGTCGAACGTACTTTCACAGAAATAAAGAATTTCATCGATATCACAACCGTTTTTGTTTTATTAAAAAAAAAAAAAAACTTTTGTAGCTCTCTTATTGAAAACCCCTATATATAGACTTTTGTACGGGTGATTCCAAACTAAACGACCAGGTGGGCTTTGGGGTGTACTCTGTAGAACTAGGACTGGTCATATCGAGAATATTACCCGGCCACTGTAGTGTGGATCTTTACAATTAAAAAAAATTGTGGTATAATGCCATAACAGAGATTGGCATAAATATCTTCTCAAACAGCCAGGCAGCTATTGAATCTCTGGGGAACATATTTCTGACGTCAAAAACCACATTCCACACAGTCACAGATCCCTCAACCAGATGGCTGAACAGTACGCAATTCACCTTGTTCTGAGTGCCGGGCCACAGAGATATCCTAGCGCATTGCAGAGCAGACGAGCTTGCGAGACTAGAAACTACCTAACACTTGCCAGGAGGACTGGAAGCTAATTCTTCATGGATCAAGCTTGAAGGGCAACGAATGACAAATGATCACAAAGTGGACTAGACTTGAAAACGTCTACTGCTTTGATGTCGCTGGCTACAACAGTCCTCTCAGTCATTGTGGCCGTCATGACAGATCACTGTCTGATCGGTGAACATGCTGACGTCTTCTACAGAAGGACTGTGAGGACAAGAAAAGACAGCTGTGAGGACAAGAAGAAGAAGAGACTATAGAACTTTTGCTGTGTGTGGGTTCCGCACTAGCAGTCGGAAGGAGTTCGACTTTAGGTTCTCATTTCTTTGAGAACTTGTCTGAATTATCGGATGTGAACATTTCCTTTTTTAAAAGGCATCTTAATTTTCCTGTGCAGAATAGACGAAAACGTTTAATCAGTCTGATGACAGACTGCGCCATAAACTTAACCTAACCTATAAACGAGCCCGAACGGCGTGCCCGAGTGCGGCATCTCTTTGGAGACAAGTTTTTACATGGCATAGTACCTCACAAATGTCGCAAGCAAAAGGAGGAGATAACCACCCCAGAAATTTTTCGGATGTTTTAGCCAGGATTCGAACCCAGGCGTACAGCGTCATAGGCGGAAACTCAGAGCCACAGTGGCCACCGCTAGGAGATATGCACAACTGAAAAAAACTACCAGCAAAGAAGTTAGAAACCTTTCACTTATTCAATGTGTTAATAACCTCAAGTAACAAAGTACTTGAAAGCTACTATACAATCATCTTAATATCGATATGATTCTAATTAAATTCTAACAAAATTTCTCAGTGTAAATGAAAGGCAAGATGTAAGGAAAAAGGCCGTGCATAATAGTGAATAACCTCTTAGTAAAGTGGGTGTTACAAAGTTTTAATAAACACCATCTAAAGGCACTACAACATATCCTTCCTTGGAAATTCGAGTGGTGTTAACTGTTCTTGTTCTTGAACATGCCGACCGACCTACCAACCGAACCAACAACCTACCGTCCTTGCCATAGTTGTTTGCACAGTCCTTGTCATGCTCTATGCATTTTGTAATCTCGTCATTGTTGCAAGTGTGAGGCTATGTATATGACTATGGCTGAGTTCACACATTCATTTGCGTTCATAAAATGTGTTGCATTTGCCAACTTAAAAATGTCAACACTTTTGGCCAAAAGTTTTCCTTTTCTACAATACACTCTAGTTGTACTTCTCTGGGCCTCCTACCCCTCAAAAAAAAAAGAAACTTACAAATTTCTCTGGTACAATTTACGCAAAGTTTGTCTGAATGTTTTTTTTTTATATATACCAACCAGCAGGAATCCTTTGGCACAATAAAAGCCTTACAATTTAAATTACTTTGTGCTTGTGAAAACATGGGAAATATGTATGTTAGTAAACGCAGACTTGTAAGAAATATTTCTCTTATTCAAATTCTTTGCAAAGCGTTACAACTTAATAAAGTCAACATAAGCATTCAGTATTGGTTTTAAAGGTTTTACTGTATTTGATTCTCAGGACTTTGCACCATATTTGCCTTATTTACCACCCATTGACGCCTATAGTTTCTCCTCATTTTATGTGTGTGAATGTCGGAATATTTTTTTTCTGCTTCCTATGTAAAATGTTCAAACTTTTTTTCCTGCCATCCCTGCTTGATCTAGTGAACAATTGAATTGTCTAGCCTGTGGGTGTGGAAATTTTAATTAAGAGGTTTCATTTTTTGTGGTGAAAGACCATGTTTTACGAATCGGCAACTGTATGTTCGAACTCTATACAGGGATGTGTAGTATGGCGCGCTGGCGAATGTTTCGGCAAAATATAAGCAAGACTTTATCGCCTTACAGGTAGAGCGAAGGATTGGCAGAGGCTTCACAAACACCGAAAGTTAAGGTTAACTAAGTTACGGTGGCATTATATTTCCTAAACAGACTCACTTAGACTATTTTAATTCGTTACAATACCACAGCAGCGATAGACCAAGCCTCTGTTGGGAATCGAACCCAGGAACCCACACACCGAAAGATGACTCAATGTACTACAGCTACCATGATATGAGACATAATTTTGACTGTGGATTTATGGTTAGTTGAAGACTGAAAAACCTAACCTGCAGGTTTACCCCAGTGGATGAGAGACTAATCACAATGCGCGTTAAAGTCAAATTCTTTCATATCAGTCTTATCTGTGCCCATGCCCCGACTGAAGACAAGAACGAACAGATCAAGCGCCTATAGAAAACATAGAACATTTTATCTTCTACTTGAAAAACAGGTTATTAGACTCCGTGGGAAACGTCCTATACGGGATTTAAGCTAATAAACTTCGCCACGGCAAAAACATGGTACTTAGCAGCACCAGAATTCAACTTCGTCTTATTCACAAGGCCACATGGTTATTCTCCGATCACAAAGTTGTAATAGATGGAAGGCATTTATCCAGCGTATTGGATCTGCTATGGATTTGATGAGTGAACATAGAATCGATAACTAGTTGCAGCAAAAATTCGCATCCGTCTAAGAAAAGCGAGATATGTACGATCTGACACTGCACGGAAGCTGGCCGACGAATAGCTGCTAACGCAACAGATGACATATTTCCACAAGGTAAATTTAATGGAATTTTCGCTTGGTTCATTTACAAATTGCAACTTAATATCAAAACTTTCTAAAGTTTGTCAGACATTTGGGCAGACAAAAAAGTAAGAGCAAGTCCAAAATAGTTTGTCTACGACTGTAAGTAAGATCAAGTCCAAAATAGTTTGTCTACGACTAACGAATCTGTTGATACTACCTAACGCGACTCGTTCAGACTTTTACTTACCTAGCGCAACTCTTTCCGGCATGTTCACACCTTTACACGAGTAGTTCCCACCCTAATGCTGATTCGTTCGCACACTAACGCGGCTTATTCGGACTTGTTCGCACCCAACCGCTGATTCGTACGCACCCTAACGTGACTCGTTCCGACTTGTTCGCACCCTAACGTTGATTCGTATGCAACTAAAAGCGACTCGATCCGACTTGTTCATACGCTAAAGCGAGTTTTTCGCACCCAAGCGCGATTCCTTTCGACTTGTTCGCATCTTAGTGCGGATTTGTTCGCACCCTGGCACCACTCACACGTTCGCATCCTAACGGCACTAGCTCCAACTTCTTCGCAACCTAACGCGACTCGTTTCGACTTGTTGTTGATTGGTTTCCCACCCTAATGCGACTCGTTCGAACGCTAACGTGACTCTTTCGGACTTGTGTGCACCCTAACGCTACTCCGTTCGCACACTTATGCGTTTCGTTTTGATTTGTTCGCACGGTAATGCGACTCGTTCCGACTTGGTCGCACCATGACGCTGACTCGTTCGCACACTAACACGATATGTTCCGACATGTTTGCACCCAAACGCTGCTTCGTTCGCACACTAATGCGACTTGTTCCGTCTTGTACGCAGCCTAACGCGACTCGTTCCGACTTATTCGCGCCTTAACACTGTTTCGTTCGCACACCTATGCGTTTCCTTTTGAGTTGTTCGCACGGTAATGTGACTCGTACCGACTTGGTCGCGCTGATTCGTTCGCATACTAACACGACTCGTTCTGACTTGTTCGCACCCTAATGCTTGGTCCGACCTGTCCACACACTAACGCAACTCGTTCCGACTTATTTGCAAACTAACACAGATTCGTTCTCACACTAAAGCGACCCATTCCAATTTATTCGCACCGTAACGCGACTCGTTCCGACTTTTTTTTGTATCCTAACGCTGCACGACTGGATAGAATCAAAAAAAAAAACTAGTAAAAATTATGCCATTTAGGAACGAATGGAGATAACTTTTTGAAATTGTTAGAGCTGAGGTGTTATCGAGGCCAACATGTCAAAAAATAAAAATTAAAAGTTGAATATTCCCGATACTAGTGGAGTTATTGTATAACTAAAGCAGACTTTTTTGTATGGATATGTGAGCACTATCCAACAAAATTTTGAAAATCGGACCACAAATGAAGATTTGGCAAGCCTCAAAATTTTTTCGAAATTCCGAGGTGACCAAAGTTATGAACCAAGTGGCGTCCGGACCACCTAGGGCCTTTAAATTTTGCAGATGATCTTGATACATATCAGCTCTATTCATTTCGAATTTCAAGGTGTTATCTCTAACCGTTCTCAAATTGCATTATTCTCGTTTTTTCCTTTGGTGAAAGACATTACCTTGATATTAAGGAATTTTTATTTTAAACGGTAGTTTAATAGATCATTAACTTTTATTAAAGACAAAAATCTAAAATGGAGGTCAATATATCATTGAAAGTTACGAAATTGACATTGGGACAAGGCAAAAGTGTACCTTAGTTAAAGACGCAAAATCCCCTTAGAAATAGGAGCGCCTTCAAATGTTTAGTTTTTATTCCCCACCACTAAGGATGGGGGTATACTGATCTATTTATTACGTTTGTAACATCTCGAAATATTCATCTTAGACCCCATAAAGTATATATATTTTTGTCCGTCCGTCCGTCCGTCCCTCCGTCTGTCGAAATCAAAATAGCGGTCGAACGCGTAAAGCTAGCCGCTTGAAATTTTCCACAGATACTTAATATTGATGTAGGTCGTTGAGCCCTTACAAGCCGCAATTTTTATCCGATTTGGCTAAAATTTTGCAAGTAGTTTACTAATATGATTTCCAACAACTGTGTTAAGTACGGTCCAAATCGATCTATAACCTGATATAACTCCCATATAATCTCCCGATTTGAATTCTATAGCCCTTACAAGCCCCAATTTGTGTCTGATTTGGCTCAAATTCTTCATTTAGTAATCTGGTGTGACTTCTCACAACTGTGCTAAGTACAGTCCAAATCGGTCTATAACCAGATTTAGCTCCCATATAAACCGGTTTCTCGATTATCCTTGTTCGGTTTTTAGAAGCTTTGCTTTTTACTGGTTTGAGAGAAGTTTTGTATAAAGAATAAAATTATGAACTTTAACTAAATTTATTTTAAAAAAATTGTTAGCAGAATCCAAATCGGACCATATTGGAATATAGCAGCCGTATAGACCGATCTTTCGATATGGTATAATGAACTTATAAAATAAGCATTGTTCATCTTATTTCGATGAAATTTAAAACAGTGCGTTTTGGTACCCATCTAAACCTTTTTGTTGAACATCGTCCAGATCAGACCATATTTGGATATAGCGGCCATATGGTCCGATCTCCCGATTTAGGGTATTATGGCAGCTTTCTGGTCCGATCTGGACGATGTTCAACAAAAAGGTTTAGAGGGGTACAAAAACGCACTGTTTCAAATTTCATCGAAATAGAATAAAAAATGCTTATTTTATAAGTGCATTGCACCATATCCGAAGATCGGTCTATACGGCTGCTATACTCAAATATGGTCCGATCTGGACCACTTTTGACTGAAATAGGTAGGAGTCTACCAGAACTCACTGTGTCAAATTTCATCGAATGCGGGTAATAAATGGATCTTTTATGGCCTCAGTACCCTATATAGGGAGATCGAGCGGTCGATCTATAAGGCTGCTATATCCAAATATAGTCCCATCTGAACCACACTTCACAGAACTCAGTGTGCCAAATTTTATCGAAATCGCATGAAAATTTACCAATTTATTGCCTCAGGACTTTAAGTCTGGAGATCGGTCTATATAGCGGCTATATATAACTAAAATCCGATTTATGAGATCAGAAGATCAGATTTATAAACAAAGAATAAGGAATCATCCAAAATTTTTTGGAAAACTCTTTTATACCCAAGATATCTGCAAATTTATAAATACCCAAAGAATTAAGCCAAAAAGGTATTTATTGGATATTTACCCAATAAATAACCAAGCGTTGGGTATTTACCCAATAAATACCCAAATGTTGGATATTCAGATATGGACCATCCGGGATAGCCTTGTCAGCTACTATTCCCCGAGCACAATTATGGAATCCACAGACAATCTCCAGTCTTTAACCTTGCCAGCTTTGATAGGACTCATTTCCAAATTATTCCTTTTTCTAGACACAGCGACTGTTTCTGAACACTGTATTGATGGGCGCTGACAAGGGCGCAATATAAAAAGATATTACTCTACGCTTAAATTTATGCATATAAATCCACAGCTTTTTCGAGATCTGTGTTTATGTTTAGTTCTTTGGTACATAACTAAAAAAATCTTCTCAACATACAATCCCGGATGAGGTATTCCACCTTACAAAAGCTGTTTGTCTAGAATTTGTAATTATCCTACCAACCTTATATCTCTTTGCATGAAAATTGCAAATGTTACTTTCATACATGTGGACTATTCATTCGGATTTAGCAGTCAGGCGAGAAATACTTGGAAACGAAAGCCCAGAGTAGCAAACATTGTGGAAGAGAGAAGATATGAAATGGTGATAAAAAAAATGTAAGTAAAAAAGCAATTTAAATGTAGAGCTTCAAATTGTATGAATATTTACATTTAAATGATGTCCTTTCAATACGAATTCATTGCGTTGGGGTTTTTGGTGGGGAGCAGGGTATAGTGAAGTAATAAAAACTGGCTGCGAACAGAGTATTTTTTTTTTGTTTTTCTTTTTCATTGACTGGGTGAGAGAGACTTCAAATAAACCAAATTATGCAAATCTCAAAGGGCAAAAGGTTGCCGGGCTATCTTATCTATTGATACTTCTCTTAGTCCTACAAAACTTTATCATCTATGACTATTTGTCAATTCTAAGGCTGTTGCTATGTAGTCGCCAAATCCTTTTGAGCATTCCATCTGTCTTTTGAGAATGGATGTGGAAAGGATGGAGGCAATAAAATTACTACTTAAGCGTAATACATCCCTTTTCATTCGTTTGTTTATTTAACGTTTGACTAACTCAATAAATCGTCAGTATTATGCCATATTCTTCACATCAATCTCATCGACGTCGTCGTTGTCTTTGTAGCCCTTATGCTTATGGTTCTTCCCCGAGGCGCTTCAGGCCTAACAAATAAAATTCAACTTATATGTATATACAGAGTATTGCTAAGTAGTTACGCCAGATCTCACATGAGATGTTGTTTAATAAAATTGTTGCAAATAAAACGTGTAGCTTCTACTTGCTCTCCTCACCCAACTCCCTCTTCTTTGGCCTTTGGTAAGTGCTAACGTTAGTTTGTTGGCTGTATTGCAGCGGCAAGCTTTAGCTTTTAAACTTATTCAAGGACCAAAAAGGGTGCCTTCATCCTAGGCCTTTGTTTTCTGGCATCTTTTTACGGATATGGCTTTGATTTAGAGCAGTGATGGCTTCCCGCTTGCTCTTCCCCTAGTACAAATACATTTGATATCTCTCCTTCTCCTTTGTGATTGTTTTTTGTCTTCTATTTATTGCCTTTCACTTGTATTTGTGTTGTTTTTCCTTCATTTATGTTACTACATTGATTGCTCCACAGTATGGAGGACAGGATGAATTGCACATACATACACACAGACAACAGGCGACTCTACCTTCTTGTTTGAATGGTTTCGTCCATCGATCTAACCACCCATAAATACCATATATCCATACTTGCTGCTCTGCCCCTACTTCCATAAATTCACTTGTCCCTGTTTTTATTCGCCGCGTGCTTTTCCCCCTTATTCCTTTTAACTGGGCAAATGGCGGATGTTAACTTAAGTGTAGACGGAAGTAGAGAAAAGCAAGGATATGCGGAAGGATATTGTACAATGTTGTATTCTTACTGTGGTGTTGGTTGTGTTTTTTTTTTCTACTTTACTTCACTTTTCAGTTGCTCTGTTTCCCGTTGTCTAAACTAAATTACTCTTAGTTGTCTTTATTTTCACAAGTTTTTCTTATCGTTGTTGCAATAAATCATGGTTGAATGTTTGGAGTATATCATTAGCACAGAATATTGATTGATGGAGAATAGGAATTTTTTTTTTAGTAGCTGACATTTAAGGCTTAGATGACATTTAAGCCATTGTAGCTAGAGCTAATATGGTTTGGGAGGAAACTACAAATTGCATGAGAGCGACTTAGTTGGAAAATGAAACGCTTAATAAACACAAGAGAAAGAATATAAATGGGAAAATTTTACATTTTCATACCAATGAAGCATATGTCCCTCCAAATCTTTCGTGGTAGAGACAGTGGGGAGACATTTCGCTTGGGTGATATCCGATTGAACTTTTAGATCAATGAATAACACCATTATTCAGGAATAATCACCGCTAACTTTTTGTTGATATTTTCACCAGTATTCGAACCTGGGTATTCAGCTTCATAAAAGGCGCTAATGTGACCTTAAAGGTCTTCATTATAACATATTTTCATAATTACATATTTCTTTGGAGGTGCTGAAGGTGGCTTCTTTCTGCAGTTAGCAATAGTCATTACAAAAAAAATCCAATAGTAAGAACATAATATGAAGATAAATAAACTCCGACTGGTGATGGAGTTTATTTATCTCCAGGCTCTGCGGAGACTTTTAACGAAGATATATGGTCAAGGTCCTGCTGATATTACCGATGGTATCTTGACATTGCTGCCCTTTACCTAGGACATCGGCCTACTCTGCCATAAACATATTCCCTCAGAGGGAAGGGTCAATAAAAGGCAAATCGCTCTCGAGTTCATTTAAAGTTTTTGTTGCGACAGATCCTAAGAATCTCACCAATAAGCAGACTCTATTAAAGAGGCTCGAGGAATAGTGATTGGCCAGAATACCCCAGACGCCTCTTCCAAAATGCCATTGTCAACGGATAAACATTCCATACCTAACAGAATTAAAGCGAACAAAAGTATTGTGGTTCAATAACCTTTGTTAATGTATCCAATCACAGTTTGGTAATGGCGGTTTTAACAAGGGAGAATAATAAGGCTACATATATACCTGGAAATATGCGTATTGTGGAAATCGTTGGACTCTCTTCGATATATTTTTTTCATCGCAAATATGGACGCAAACCTCTCCGCGGTGTCACCTGGGTAGATATCTTAAACATCCGTTAAAGATAGTGAGCTAAAACAAATTCGCCCGTAGAACGATAAAAAGATGGGTCACCCCAAACAACGACACCCAGTCGGGTTAGTAGCCCATCCCTTGTAAAACTTGAAGAAATTTGTTTGATAAAACGAAGAAGATTGAAAAGGGATGCCTGTGTTGACGACCCCCGCAAAGGATTTTAGGACCATGACTTCCGTCTCTGTACCCGAAATGTCCGAACACTTTATAGAGAGAAGGTGCAGTATACGCACTGGATGTAATGGAGAAGTACAGTGCAGATATTACCGACAAGGACATTATGCCATACAAGAAGTGCGATAGCCCGGGAAAAACACCACAACAACACAGAAAGGCGACGCCCTTTAATATAACTGCCATTAAACCAGGCGGTGGATGAGAGGCTAGCCACAATCCACATAAAGGACAAATTCTTCAACATCAGCCTTATTTGCGCCCATGCCCCGATAAAAGACAAGGATGAACAGTCTAGTGATATTTTCTACGAGCACCTAGAAAGAGAATATTGCCGCTGTCACGCCCATGATATTAAAATCGTTCCGGGAGATTTCTATGCGAAAATGTAGAAGGAAACTATATTTGGCCCTACAGTGGAAATATTTGGCCTACATGAAAAAACTTCCGATAATGGATTGAGGCTTATAGGCTTCGCCGCGACAAAGAACATGGTGGTTAACAGCACCAGATTCCAACATCGAAGGATTCACCCAGCCACATGGCTGTCATCTGATGAAAACACGAGAAACCAAATAGATCATGTTGTGATAGATGGATATTCGATCGATCCGAGGGCGAACATCGATTCGGATCATTACCCTTTTGCAACAAATTTCCGCACACGTCTTAGAGTGGCGATAAACATACGATCTGATACTGCACGGAAGCTGTCTTCCGGGAAGCTGCAAACACAAGCGTAATGACAAACCATTGTCCACTCCATGGAACTCCGCAACATCCGTACTCGGGAACCAAGAGCCTCCCCCCAAGAAATCCGTGGTACCACCAGGAGTGCTAAAAAACCACTGAATCGAAGAATGCTACATACACGTCAACTTTGCAGTCAGTATCAGCACGCCAGGCGAAGGCGAGGTATTGGGAGAAAAGGAGTGAGGAGAAACGTCTCTTCGACAAGAAGAAGAAGAAGGAAATGGAAAGACAAGAGTGATCGAATCGCTTTGTTCAGAAGCCACAATGAAGCCCCAAAATTTTACACAAGAATTAAACATCAAACCGTTGACTTTGGTGCAAGCACATCCTCTTTCAGGGACAAAGAAGGAAATGAAGCCGGAAAATTCTACCAATGAATTAATCATCCAAAACGTTGACTTTGGTGCAGGCACATCCTCTTGCAGGGACAAAGAAGGAAACCTGGTAACTGATACAGATAGTGTGCTGAGGATATGGAAAGAACACTTTTCCTAGCTGCTGGTATCTGACGATGGTGACCATGATGATGTACAGAATGTGTACCACCTAGTCAGATTGAGGTCCAAGTAGCAGTAACGCGGCTGAAAAACAATAAGGCTGCAGGAGCCAATGGGCTGCCGGCTGAACTGTTTAAGACCGGAGGCGATCCGTTGATAAAGCGTAGGCATAAATTCGCACACCCACTATGGCACCGCACACCCACCATGGCATGCTAAGCCATACGATAACTTTTAAGACCGGCCTATCATGTTACCTCTTTGATATCCAGCTGGAGTAGATTATAGGAGATGCAAGTGTGAATAGACAAAGAGTCTGGCAGAAAATGTATAAAATGGATGATATAAAAGGATGGTATCAACTCCCACAAGCTTTGAAATAAAACTGTACGTACGAACAGATAAAGAAAATAGAGAAAGTTGGGAACTACAACTTTGAGATAGTCAGCAACTTTTTACAACGTGAACGAAACAAATGACACCAGTTTTGAAATAAAACTAAGGATAATATTGGCCAACAGATACTACTTTGAATTGAGCAAAGCAGTTCAGGAGCAAAGCCACAAAGCTTCTAGCCAATCTGTTGCATGGCTCCGCAGCATGGGTACTTGCGAAAACAGATGAGGGAGTATTTAGAGTGTTTGCGAGAAAGATCCTTCGGTAAAATATTTGGACCATGGTGCGTTAATAGAGAATATGGCGACGATAGGGTAGTTAAACTTATCAAAATCATAGGCATCGAGAGCTTCCTTCACTATAAGTGGGTACCCCGCATCCCTCTTAGTTTTTGCACAGTGGGCCATCTGTTAGTTCTAAATTTAACTTTAAATGCCAATTATCTCAAATACTGTGGCCTCTTTGGATATTCTGCATTTCGATTTAGATCCTAAGCCATTCTGTTAATTCTAACTTGAACTTTAAGTGGGTACCCCATATCCATCCCAGTTTCTGCACTTTTCGCTTTGGAGTTTTTAATGTTGTACATGTGGTCCGACATGTTTGTGGTCCTTTTAGTGCTCTTTATGTCCTTTCTTCTGAGTTTTTTCATTACTTTCTTGATTTCTCTTCGGTTAAATTGTTCGCACAACTCTGTAACAGAGTGCTGCTAAATGAATGGGTTTGTGTCTCTGCTAGTTAAAGTTAACTTTATCTTCATGGACATCTTTTTTGTGTAGTTGGGAGTTTTAAAGCGATCTGGATGGTTCAACGGTAGGAACTAAAAAGCATTTTTATTATCTGCTTTCTGTGGTATTACAATGAATGAACGCGTCTAAGTGAGTCAGTTAGCAGACTGCCACTTTAACCTAAACTAAGGAAGGCTTTTCTTAAAGCGAAAACCTCAAAGTCACCACAGGCTTAGTGCGTCCATGAGGCTGAGTTAAGAAAATGTAAGGTTTTTCTCAGAACAAGTCCTGAAGGAATCCCTCAGCTCCGTGGAAGAAACATCGAACAACCAAGCATCCTCTAGGCTACGGAAGATCCAGTCCTATCACAATGGGCCACAATATGGCCTCAGTGGATACCTGGATGTATCGCTGGACATGAACTTGAAATTCAACATATTGAAAATGGGCGACATGGGCAGTCTTGTGTCCAATACTGCCTGTAAACTGCAGCTGCCAGAACTGTACCGCCATATGGTCTGGAGGAAGGTGCTTCAAAAAGTTCACCTACTGTTCAATACTTTACTGAGTTCAAATATGGCTTTTTGGTGTACCACACTCGGAATGAGAACTATACCACCTGAGCACTGAATTTAATGCTAAAGAAGTTATAGCAATGGGGCAGTTAAATATAACCAATTTCAACCATTCACAATCTTAAACTGTCATTGCCTATTACATAAACCGTTCTTCTCTTATGACTTCATCAGCCCCAAGAGGGGCTCCAATTTCTATCCAAATTGGCTGACATATCAACGAGCTGTGACACACAATGGGCAAAAAATTTACTAAGTTAGTCTTATTGCAGACTGCCACTATAACCTACTTTCATTTTTTCATTTTCTCTTAAGTTTACCATACTGTACTGACATTTGACTACATTGTTGCATTTCCAAGAAACACACCCTGCCCAGTCGTGCAGGTAGGTATGTTTTGTATATGCCACATCAGAGCAGAGACTAGACATGCATAGATGTTTGTATATGCATAAAACAGAAATGTGTGTATTTTGCCATAATCGTCCTCCCCCATTTGATTTATTTATGTGGTCATTTTTCACATATAAAATGACATAATTTTATGCATATTCCATCCATGATGACATTGTTCTCGGTCTGTAGCACATGGATGCAATAAGGCGAATGTATGAATAATTTGAATTCCCACAAAAGGGAAGGAACTTTGGACATTATGGGGCAAGAAGAAGCCCTATTCTGAGTTCAACCTTTCGAACATGGATAAGAGGGGGGGGGGGGGGGGGGGGGGGGTGGGGGGGAATTGGTCTGGATTCGTCTGGCAGCATTAAATTATGTAAGAGTTCAATAATAACAATTTAGACTTTTAGCTTGAAAGCATTGTAATTTGTATGTCCATCGATGGATTTTGCATATTGCCGACATACACTTATGGCATCGCCCATTTTTTGATATCTGGCTAGCTCTAAACATCTAACTGCTCCAGGGTTGTCGTTTTTATGCAATATATTGACATGGAATTTGATCAGCTTAAAATAAATCCAGTAAGGAAAGGTGGGGCGGTGCCGACTGTAAAATACCCTACCCTATATCTATATTCTGAACCAAATTTTATAGACCTCGGCGGATGCTTTCAGATGGGTTATTAAACAATCCGTATCAAATTTCGAGCAAATATGTTCGAACTGTAAAAAATACGTATGACGAAGGAAAATCTCACGAACATATATATGGGAGCTATATCTAAATCTGAACAGATTTCGACCAAACTTCTTATGTATTGTGGTAGTCGTTGAGGAAAGCGTAGTGCAAAATTTTTGCAAGATTGGTCCATAAATGAACTTGCAGTGGATCTAAAAGTGAAAATCAGACGAAAACATATATGGCAGCTATATCTTAATCTAGACCGATTTCTATAAAATTGACCAGTAATATAAAGAGTCATAATAAAGTCCTTGCTGCCAAATTTCGAGAGAATCGGTTAACAAATGAGCACTTTATTGCAATATTCCTCAAAATCGTACGAACATATATATGGGAGCTATATCCAAATCTGAACCGATTTTTTTCAATTTCAATAGGGATCGTTTCTACACAAAAAAAAATTATGTGCCGAATTTCAAGACGATCAGAGGAAAATTGCAACCTGTAGTTTGTACAAAAATTAACATGGACAGACGGATAGACAAACAAAATGGAATTAGAAAGTGATTCTGAGTCCCTCGGTATACTTAGCAATTGGCCTATCTCACTGCCTTCTGGGTGTTACAAACATATGCACAAAGTTATAATACCCTGTACCACAGTGGTGGTGTGGGGTTTTAAAAACCGTCCACCAAACCACAGCACCATACAATTTTACAAATCCATCTCATATCTGCGAGTTTATAGGCCGGTAATTACATTTCCTACAACTTCTTACGAGATAGAAAGGTTACTCATGCACAAATTTTTTCATGCCGACAAAGCTCACGATTACCAAAACAGTAGGTTTGGTCTGATTTGAAAACAAAAACGGTACACAGGCATTGTCGGGGTATGATGGAATTGTTGATTGTTCTCTTGTGTTTACTTTATTGAAAGGACCCCAATCACATACTTCGTGGGCTATCACAGACTGTTTGATCCATTAGCCAAACTCAGTATAGATTTCCAAATAGATAAATATCCATGGCAATCCTGATCTCGTCTCCCAGAGGCTATGACAACAATGGCTTCATTATTTTATGCAAAAATTACGAATTTGCACTAGCGTGCGTAGGTTCACAGTGAAGTGCTGTAATATATTTATGGCAGTTAGTTTTGGCAGCATGTCTGTATGTGGATTTTGTGGTTCATATAAATTAATGTGTGTAAATTTTCAATTAAAAATTTTGTTTCCATCACTTTCAGTCAGTGCAAACTATGCTACAACAGCGCCTTCTATGATGGCACAAAACTATGCAATTTATCCAGCTGTTCGTTCCTTGCCTCTTTGACCCTCACTCCCGGCTTTGTCATGGAAATAGAAAATTTTGCAGCATTGCTGGTGTTGAATCACTGGTCATGTGTGTGTCTAGCTGACTGCCTATTCAAATTCCTTTGAGAGATATATGGGTTGTGCAAGTATTGTGGTAATTGTTATAATTTTTATTTTTAATTCAATTATCCAGGTATTGTCTGAGGTAGGCATTTTGCCTTTGAAAAATACTTTGATAGTCAGAACAAATGTTAGAGAAGAGTTTTTAGATCCTTTGAGTCTGTTCAAATGACCCACATATGTGTATCAGTTTGTTGATAAAACACACAAAAAATAAAATGCTTTGAAAAATTACCCTATGGCTATCCAACTATCGTCTTGCTGAAGGTCATAAAAGGAGAGATAAGGACTTATGAGGAAAGTCTTTTGAAAGAGAAGCAGAGCTAATCAACATTTTAATTACTAAATTATGTGTTTGAATTTAACAGAACGAATTTGTTTATACTATACAAACTATTGGGTTGCCCAAAAAGTAATTGCGGATTTTTCATATAGTCGGCGTTGACAAATTTTTTCACAGCTTGTGACTCTGTTATTGCATTCTTTCTTCTGTCAGTTATCAGCTGTTACTTTTAGCTTGCTTTTGAAAAAAGGTGTAAAAAGTTCATTCTAAGTTTTATTAAAAATGCATTTACTTTCTTTTAAAAAATCCGCAATTACTTTTTGGGCAAACCAATACGTTGGGCGCTATTTTTAGGAAAGAACATAATATAAGTCTTTTTCATATCAATGACTGCTGCCTGGTTCAAGCATTACACTGCTTGTAATGTAGCATTATAAATCCATAGATAGAAGTTGGGACAATTCGTTGGGCGCCAACTTCGAATGTAAATGGTCGACTTTGGCCGTCAGTTTCCTGTTAGTATAGTCAAGTCAAACATCTTAAAAACTAAATGACAAAACTTCATTCACCTCCATAAGTGCTGCCATCTTCAATCAATCATTATAAATTATGTAGCAGATACCGTCATACAACTGAAAATACATTGAGAAAATGACGGCCAATACGTTGGGCGCCAATGTCAAATCTAAAAGATCGACGTAGAGCGCAAGTTTCCTGTTAAATAAAATTCGGGTAAATCTTCTCAAAAACTAAAAGGAATATGTCATTCACTTAGTTGAGTGCTGCCATTTTCACTTTTGATCAATGGTAAGTATGGTAGGTGTATGTAGGGTGATCAGTAAACCGAATTTTTCCTAAAATCAGTTTTTGAACCATTCGAAAAATGAGTTTTTTAAAAAAAAAAACCGTTTAAGTTTTTGAGACTTTAAAAAAACCAGTTAAACCAAAAATTATTAAATATTTTTCAGTGTCTGAGACAACTTTTATTTTGCACGGCAAAAATATCTAAGAACATTTCGCTTAAATTTAGCTGAAAATTTTTTTTAATTTTCTGAGAAGACGAAATTTTGAGAGAAATGTTGTCTGAAGACAAAATTTTAATGAAATTGTCTTTAAAGAAAAAATTTTATTATTTATTTTGTACGGCAAGATATCAATGGAATTTTCTTTTTAAAACTTTTCTTCTAAAGGTCAAACTCCAAGGAAAATTTTTAAAAGACAAAATTTCAATTAAATAATTGTTATAATATTCACAAAATGTGAATAGAAATGAACCATTAGTAAGAAACCGATTTATCAAATATTCTAAAAAGGAATATTTCTCAAGAAACCGAAAACCCGGTTTTCAAACACCGAACTGATCGCCCTAGGTACGTTTTAGAAATTTACCCAATTTTCTTAAGGGGAAATTTGCATTGCATGATGGTTAAATGCAAATGCAAATTTGCCTATGAATATTCCATTAAGGAACTGGGGCAAACTTCTCACAAATCAGCGAGTGCTGTACGATTCAATTTTAAGCTCAATGATAAGGAACCTCCTTTTTATATGCGGTTCCGAACGGCGTGCCGCAGAGCGACACCTTTTTGGGGAAAAGTTTTTACATGGCAAAGTACCTCACAAATGACGCCATCATTAGCAGGGGATAACCACAGCTGAAAATTTTTCTGATGTTCCTGCCAGAATTCAAACCCAGGCGCTCAGCGTCATAGGCGGACATGCTAACCTCTGCGCTACGTTGGCCTCCAAGATGATACAATAGGAATAATAGTGCTGTGATTGTCATACAGTTTCAAATGCTTCAAAAACGAGACTAACAAGTTGAGTGCTTAAAATTCAAAAATTTCCAACCTCTTTGGTAATCTAGATTTTTAATAAATATCAACAGCTTTGATCGAATATAACGTGACACAAGTTAGGCCTATCTTGGTCAAACGTTCTAAATCGTAACTATTGACAATCACCCAGAGAACGATAATAATCGGAATGTTTTCAGTCCCATACGGTAAAGATATACCGCATGGCATAGATGAAATATAAAATCATTAGTACCGTTCGGTACTAGCCTTATTACCAAACTGGTTTGGTTTAAACACCAAACTGTTATTGGTTTTAGTACCAAGTCGTTATTGTTTTTAGAATCACACCTTGTTCGTCCGTCCGTAGTGAAGCACATCTGGCACAAAAATTTTTCAATATTTAATGGTTTATATATAAGTTTTAGCCAAGCCGAACTTAACGTACTTGTAGTTGTTATTACTTCTAAATACATACCATTGCTCTTCAAATCACTTAGATACACTTTATTACGATTTTCACTCTATGTATAATAATTTGCTAAAGTATATAAAGAATAATTACAAAACTTTGCTTGACAACCAAACCAACACTTATCAAAAGGATAATATCACGACCAACAATCTTCTAAAGGATATTCATTGCAGATTTACCCTATCCGACAGTTGCTATATTGACATTACATTCATATTACAATACTTTCAAACCCAAAAAAAGTGTAAGAAGTTGCAAGTGATGATAGACGATGTAATATACGTATACATACATCCAAGGGAATAAGAGATACACGTATATCAACAGTATAATAAAAACATCACAAAGCTACAAAACTAACAAAAATGTGCACATCGATGGCAAAGGAAATCAAAAACAGAAGTGGATTCCGTTTTTCTAATGGTGAAATCATTTGTATTGAAGTAGAAGAAAAGAAAACATTTAAAGTAAAATTGCTTCACTCTTGAGAAGATGTAAGCCATACTTGTTGTATCCGACTCTGGAGCATTTTTTTTAGCTACGGTAGGATATATGTAATGCGTATAATTGATAAAGTGTTAGAAACTCAATACTATAGTCAATGATTTAATGTACCTATAAGGAATTTCATTTTATTAATTGAAGATGTAGTAGCACAGGGAATTTGAAAGAAGGGCCCCAAATTGCAAAAGGATACAATTTATTCAGTTTAGAATTTGGTTATTAAGGGCTTAATAAAATTTTTGAAACATCAACAAGACATAAGGATATGCAAAACAGGAGATCATTACTTTGAGACCTACGCTTCATTGTCCAATGATTATCACTATATCTGAATACATCTACTTTTGAATTAAATAAGTAGAAATTTATTGAATTTCTTCATTTATTATTGATTTTCTTTTTCACTAAGGTACAATATTTGTGAGTGAAACGAAAATATTTAGCACCGCTTCATTAAAAAATATAATAGTTTTATTTCAAGTGTTCTACTAACTATTTTTATTTCATAATGGCAAGATAAACACCAATTCAGTAAGAAGAACAATATTTCTCCTGAAATTCGTATTATTTTACAGCTTCAACCCTAATAAGAGTTCGGAAGTGTGCCAAATGCGGAAGTGTAGAACATAAATTACATCGAACTGATGATATAACAAAAGAATCAAACAGCGTCCGTATAAAGTTCTCACGGTTGTTTGCTAAAAGAAGGTCAAACAGGTATCACATCATTCAGAAAGACACAGGCCTGAGATACAATGCTGATTTGTGAAATGCCCAGGACCAATTCTGGATGGATTTCAACAGCTGCGGGAAAAAGACTTATTAAGGCTGTAGGTTGGGCACGGCTCCTGCCACAATTATAGAGCTCATTTAAATGTCAAATAATGTATAGACGAATTTTAGATTGTGGTCTGCAAGGTGAGAGAACGTCTCTCACCCTGAGAAAGCATGTCCTTAGGTAAGTTTAATGCACGAATGGGCACCTCACCACGAAAGGTGATTTTACTCGGAGAAAAAGAAGTATAGAACTGGTAAAGGACAAGCGTAGAATATAAAAAGTATAAGAAGACAGTCGGCACCCTCACACGTATGGGCATCCACGAGGCTTCGGTGCACGCTCACCTAAGTGTCTACTCGGTGAGTGTCAATTAGTGATTCTGCGCGTATACGCATACAAGACCGCGTGTGTAGGATTTCGTCGCTTTCCCCGTCAAACCTATCCTGTCTTATCCGCGTAACTAAAAAGACTTTCCAGAGCCACATCTGCAAGATCGCCGAGATCGAAGAAAATCCTCCGCCTCCATAAGATGAAAAGTCTGTGCCACTGTATACCCCAATATGAACAGATCAGTAATCGATCGTCTTCTCCTCATCCTTACCAAGAATGCTTCCGCGGGATTCCTATGTGCGCGGCCATATAACCTATAGTACGTTGCCCAATAATAAATACCGTAATAGTACTCAGTGACCTCTTACCAAAGAGCAGTAGTTCCTTCGGTCAATGGTAGCCAGCCACCGCTTCCCCACAGGCCATTCCCTCTGCTATATAAAGTAATTCAACAAATAGCACGTAGGCTTGACCGTCGACTGGTTCGGCGATATTCCTGATATTGTACCGCTTTCTCATTTTTCGGAATACCGTCAGGCACTTTCACCTCACTATCCCCGTATCCAAAGTCCTAAGGCAAAGACTTCTGCCTAACAGAGGCTATTTGCAGGCTTTTGGAGACGAAGAGGAATTAAATAGGGTATAGCATCAACTATGGAGGCCACCCTGGTGGAAAGGTTAGCATGTCCACCTTTATTCAAATCCTGGCGAGAATATGAGAAAAAGTTTTTAGTGGTAGTTATCCACCTTATTGTGGCTTTATTTGTACTATGCCACGCATAGAAGCCATGTACAAACTTCTCCCCAGACAGGGTTTCCCCTTCGTCACGCCGTCAAGACTACGCTATAAAAAGGAGATCACTTATCATTGAGCTTCAACTTGAATCGGACAACAATTATCGATATGTAAGAAATTTGCCCCCTGCTCCTTATTGGAATGTTCGTAGCAAATTTGCATAACTATATGTATAGAAAGACAGCATTAGGGATGATCTGCAGGGTGAACAAATCCCTATGACTCCCCGTCTCGAGAGGACTTCCGTAACCCTGAAGCTGATGATACATTTCTCATGGAAGTTCAACGATCTATGTGAGTAGCCAGGTGACGCTGAACACTTTGATATTGTGGCATATGAAACCTATGCTTGTTGAGAACTGCAAAGTACTTCTCCTGATAGTAGGAAAGTCTAAGGCAATAGAAGAGAAATAGGTTTTTGACAAGCTAGCCAGGAGTGAGCCAACCCAGTTGAGAGTACTTTGGACGCTTAACGTCCAGTGAGATCGAGGGAGAGTCTCAGTGAGAGGCCGGTTGGCACCGGCTCTTGCTTACACACTGAGTGCCTATGATGCTTGATACGACAAGTCGAGACAAGAACGAGCTTGCTCAGCTGCAACAGCTTGACAAGGAAGTTGACGGAAGTTGCCGGGATGCGGGTAAGACTCTTACTTCGTTCATGTCCCGGTCTAGAATGGCCCCCGAGATCTTCTCAGAATTGTGTGGAGAGAATGTTTATTTAAAGAAAGCCCAAAATATCTGAGTTGTTTTACTGGACAGCAAATTGTTCTACAAACCCAAAATTTTGGAAAGGGCAAGAAAGACAGCTCTTACCAGAACTATAATGCAATATGGTGTGTTCTGTGAACGGGCAAAGGTCCTCCTACACAACAGGAACCAAAGGATGGCATACTTATCGATTACTTACGGAAGGATGATACATTTACCGATTATATTAGGAGCAAATTGACATACAAATACTCCAGAATTGTAGTCGTCTTTTCGCACATCATGTTCAATATCATTTACTGTCAAATTCATTACCCCGCTCTGTTAATTTGTTGTTTTCCAAGAAGATAAAATAAGTAAATTTTTTTTCTTTGAGATTTAAAAAGGCGTGTGTGAAATGCGTTTCATAAATGATTGGAAGAAATATAACATCATATTTTTGAAATAGGTATGGCTCTAATACATGGTTTCCGAAAGAAAAATATTCATTCATTCGTGCATTGACGTAAATGACCCTCACATTCGCTTCACCTGCCAATGTTACATTTTTTTAACAATATCAACGGGCGCATTTGATATTGTAAGAATATTTTTCATCTGATCAACTAGGTGACCCATTTTATTGGTTCAAAGAGGAGTGTAGTTGCTAGATTTGCATTGAAATACATATTTATTTTTCCTCCAGTTTTTATATTTCCTTTGAATTTATTAAATATTTACAACCCACTCTGGTAAAATGGACAGTTTTTGTACGTAACACTTAATGGTTCCGCCAAGTGGAGAACGTATGTCAGTTCCTTAAAATCTTCAGTATCTGTGTCATTTACTCCCGCAAATAGTGCCAACGCTTCCGCTACATTGACATTCTCTTTGGGAGTCAGAAGGACTGTGAACATTGCTTTGAACCAAATAAAGAAGAATCATCAAAGGTGTCAACTGATTTTGGATAATTTGTTGTTTAAAAAATAATTTATTTATTCTTCTTCTTGACAAAGATCTATGTTTTTTTTCGATAATTTTTTTTTTATTTTTTGCTTAAAGCATGCATTGTAACAAGCCTGCAAATACTGATCCAAATTTGTCATTTCAGAATTGAAGGCAACTATTAGGGCAATTATGATTGGTATTCTCCAATTCAATCTTTGTTGTTGCAATTTTTTGAGTTTCGATTCTCACTTTTTTATTTTATTGTGATTTTATGACATTTATTGTTGTTGCGTTTTTGATGTTGTCGAACTTCCCAATTTTTAAGACTTTAGGGTCATATAATAGAAGTTATTTTACGAATTCACTGCAAATAATCACGAAAATAATCAGCAGATAACATTGGAAAATATTGAACTTCCAATGGCGCTAAAGTACAATATGCTGGTTGCTAGTTCAACAATTTCTTTATAGCTACGAAATTGTTTATACGTAGTATGAGCCCACTTTTAACTTCCCACATGTAAAATATGAACTAAAGAAGAATTGAAAATGAAAAATAAATTTATTGAAAAAAATCGATTTTTCCAAACACGCCGGAGTATCCAATTGGGCACATCTTTATTACTCAACCCATTTATTTCCGCCTGTCTCCCATCCCCACGCTATCAATTGCTCAGCTATTATGAAGAAAACAAATTTAATATGAAACCACTTTGCAATTATAAATTAAATAAAACTTTACCATTTGTCCCAGCCGAGTATTGAACCAAGAACTTTCTGTTTACAAAGCAAATTCTCTACGCATTTATCCACGCTCTACGCATTCATCCACGCTCTACTCATTCATCCACGCTCTACGCATTCATCCACAGTATTGTTTGAGTCTTCAACTATTTTCCCATTTCAAAATTTACTAAAAACTCAAAAGCAAAACATTTTCTTACTTCTTTTCATCAAAGATGGAATGCTTCTTTTGTTCAGCTTTGTCATGTTCTATTTATAGACACAATGTCTCACCATTCGAAGTGTGTTTATTAAATTGATCTTAATTTCTAGCATGTATAAGTGAACTCAAGACATGGAAATGGGAATGATGGTTTTAGTTAAATTGAACTAAAAATCTATAAGTAGTTCATTCAATAATAAATTTCAGAAAAAGTATTGTCAACGATGATATTTAGTAAAATTCTCGCTTAATTCAAAAATAATCGTTTATGGAAAATTACTAACTCCGACTGAATTGTAAGCTATTTTATCTATACTCACCAGTAGTTAGTTTTATTCGTACAACGTTTATTTTCTCACTCTTTAGGAATTTTTAACTAATAATGGATAAATGTCATAGGCTAACGAGTACCATTTTTTGAGTATAGATGATTTCTAAATCAGATATAAAGTTATTGACATAAACACACGTATGGCTTACTCAATTAGGCAAAACATTTCACTCATTTCTGCTACAGCTGTTTAAGTGTTGCCAACGAAATGTAATGTAAATAAAAAGAAAATCGCACGGAAACCGAAGAATCAAGGTAGGCATCGCACGAATGACTTACGATTTATAACCGCAAACATCCCTGAAAATCGACCTTCGAATCAATTCCTGTAATTTGTTAAATAAACAAAAAAAAATGTGAACTTTGGTTCTATTGGTAGTTGTAGTACCCCATACACTAGTAAAGAAGGGGGTCACCATAGTTCAGAGTTTAGCATATCCGCTTATGAGGCTGAACGCCTGGATTCAAATTCTGGCGAGAACATCATAAAAACGTGTCAGCGGTGGTTTTCCCCTCCTAATGTTGGCGTCATTTGTGAGGTACTAAGCCATGCAGACAAGCCCTGTAAAACTTCACACCAAAGAGGTGTAGACTAGAGATTTTTCACTCACGCACGCTCAAGAGACAAAAAAATGTTCATGCATTACTTTTTATGTCGACTTACTCACGAATCACGGTTGAAAAAATATTTGTCCATGAAGCGAATAATAATTATACCCTCCACCATAGGATGGAGGTATACTAATTTTCTCATTCGGTTTGTAACTCCTCGAAGTACTCGTCTAAGATTATATTCTTGATGGTCATGACATTTTAAGTCGATCTAGCCATGTCCGTCCGTCTGTTTGTCGAAAGCACGCTTACTTTCGATGGAGTAAAGCAAACCGCTTGAAATTTTGCACAAATACTTCTTATTAGTGTAGGTCAGTTGCTATAGTAAATAGGCTATATCGGTCCATGTTTTGACATAGCTGCCATATTAATCGATCTTGGATCTTGAATTCTTGAGTCACTAGAGGGCACAATTCTTATTCGATTTGACTGAAATTTGGCTTGCGGAGTTTTAGTATGATTTTCAACAATTGTGTTGAGTATGGTTGAAATCGAACCATAACCTGATATAGCTGTCATATAAACCTATCTTGGGTCTTGACTTCTTGAGCGTCTAGAGGGCGTAATTCCAAACCGATTAGGCTGAAATTTTGTGTTGAGTTATGACTTACAACAACTAAGCTTAGTATGGCTTAAATCGGTACATAACCTGATATAGCTGCCAAATAAACTGATCTTGAATCTTTACTTCTTGAGCCACTAGAGGGCGCAATTCTTATTCGATTTGAATTTTCGCATAATGTGTTTTGTTATGACTTCTAACAACTATGCCAAATATGGTTCAAATCGATCCATAACCTGATATAACTGCCATATAAACCGATCTTGAATCTTGACTTCTTGAGCCTCCAGAGGGCGTAATTATTATCCTATTTGGCTGAAATTTTATACAACGTCCCATGACCTTCAAAATACGTGTCAAATATGATCCGAATCGGTCCATAGCTTGATACAGCTCCCATATAAACCGATCTCTCTATTTTACTTCTTGAGCCCATAAAGGGCGCAATTTTTCTTCTCATTGGCTGAAATTTTACACAAAGGCTTCTACTATGGTCTCCAACATTCAATTCAATTATGGTCGGACCATAACTTGATATAGCTCCAATTTCATAGCAATTCTTTTCTTTTATCCTTTGTTTGCCTAAAAAGAGATATCGGGAAAAGAACTCGACAAAAGCGATCTATGGTGATGGGTATATAAGATTAGACCCGGCCGAACTTAGCACGCTTTAACTTGTTTTTTTTTTTTTTTGCAAACGTCGGCGAAAAGTTTGAGAAAAAATTGAAAAAGTGGTACTCTGCTTATAGTGAGGAAAACGGCCAAAAATTATTGTTACCAAATAATTGAAACCATTATGTTTAACATTGCCGACATTATTTTTGACTTTTCAGTCACAGAATAGAATACCAACTTTTGTCGTGGTGTGTGATTAGGGTTGTGAGTCGTGATTCGTTCGATCACGATCGAAGAATTTTAATTCAATCATGCTCACGCACAATCACGTGATTAGATTTGAATCTCACTCACGAATCACGTGACACAACCACTCACGACTCACGTGCACACCTCTAGAGTAGACCTCTGAGATACTGTATATATTGGGTTGCCCAAAAAGTAATTGCGAATTTTTTTAAAGAAAGTAATGCATTTTTAATAAAACTTAGAATGAACTTTAATCAAACATACTTTTTTTACACTTTTTTTCTAAAGCAAGCTAAAAGTAACAGCTGATAACTGACAGAAGAAAGAATGCAATTACAGAGTCACAAGCTGTGAAAAAATTTGTCAACGCCGACTATATGAAAAATCCGCAATTTACTAGTTGTAATATTATTTTTTAAGATTTAGCACCTCTCTTACTAATTTAAACAATCCCTTTTATTTTTTTCGTTTTGTTTTTTTTTTTTGAAAGTTTCTTTGAGATTATATGAAAACTTACCGTGGTTTTGATAGTTTCTTCATATCCATTGCATTTGGCTTTTTCAGTAAACTTTGCTTTACCAATAACTTTGACAACAAATCGACATTGTTGATGTTGTTGCTTGGTGGTTGGTTGCTTGATTTGGTTTTTGGAGTAGTTGCTTGGTGTTGAGTTAGTTGTTTGTTGGATGCAGAACTTTGATTTGGTGAGGTTTGGTTTGGGTTAATTTTTGATTGGTTCACAAAGAAAATGTTGGGTTAAGGATTTTCGTTGAAGAGATTAATGCCCATTGGCAAAAACAAAATCGCATTAGAGTTTTAGTTGTTGTTGTTGTTTGGTACAGCATTACTTGCAAAAGTTATGCCTTAAGTTTTTCTTTTTAGGAATTTTTTTTTTACGGAGTAAACTTTCGATTTGGTATGTAGTATTTGTTTGTTTTGCTTTTTTATTGAAAGCTTTTTAGGGCATAAGAGCTAATAATTGTTGTTTTGACAAATTGTCATTTGATTTGAGTAGGTAGTTCTACGTTTTGGAGTTTTCAAGTTTTTCTTTACTAAAGCTTTCATTGATTGTGATTTGTCAGTTAGTATAAAAAAAAGCTTGCAGCGAGTTGCCAATTTTTCTTTATGGATTAACAACTAAGTTTTATTTTTTTGTAAGAAATTATGCCATACATCTCCTACTAATAAGGTTTGTTATACAATTGTTAAGTTTTGTTTTGTTTTTTTCCTTTTTGTTGCATTAATTATTTGATTTTATTTTCAATTATTTTGAAGATAAGCATTGATTGACTTTTCACTATATATATATAGTTGTTATAATTTTAAGAATATTTTTCACAATTCAATTTTGTTTTTTATTATTTATTCTTTTGTCTATTAAATCATAATATAGAACTTGCAAATGTTACAGTAAAAAGCCTTTGATTTGTTTCGAAAGCATACACACAAAAACAAATAATTGCTCGCAGTAAATAATCTATTACAAAATTAAGAATAAACAGGCGATCTATAGTTTTGATATTTTTGATTTTTCAATACTTTTTTTATGTATGTATATTAGTACTGTATTGTATATATATATGGTATATCTATTAGTATATTTGTTTTATATATATATATATATATGAATGTATATATAATATTCCTTAATGTTAAGTAAGCACTTGGTTAAATTGTGTATTAATATAACTTGTTATTATTAAATTACTTAAAAATGTAGCGAGTAACATGTATGTATGTAGTAATGCAAGTCTACTTTAGCTACAATATGAATCTGACATATATATATAATTGTCTGGTTTGTTTTTCTAAATTTTAATAAAATATATGTATGTTGATTTTTCTGTTTTTTTTTTCTTTATTTTAATTTAAGTAGTTATTAATATTTGTGTGGGAGGGGGGGTTTTTCCTTTATGAAGTTAACTTTTCTTTACTGCATTCCGGTTTTTGTTCAGTTTGCTGTTATTTTATTGTTGGTTTTTTTTTATACTTATGTTCTTATATTTATTGCTTATTATTTTTAGGCAACTATTTACTGTCTTGTTTGTGTGTGTTTTAAATTTTTCTTTTTTGTTTTTTTTGGTTGTTAGCTTGGTAGAATGTTGTATATCATCATCATCATCTTCAACATCATCTGTAGTGTACAAGGGAAACTTTTACGTTTTTTCGCATACAATTTTTATGGTAATTTTGTTTTAATTGAATTTTCTTCTCGCCTGTGTTGAGTGTTGAAAACCGCAACTGCTGCAATAAAAAAGATGAAACAAAAACAAATATTTAAAACATGAGTTAAAGTAACAAATTAGAGTGTTTTGCATTGCAAAAGAAGTTGAGGTAAAATGTGAAATAAAACAAAAAAGACCGAGATCTAGGCAGACCATTGTAATTGCACTAGCCAACATATATGTACGATAAGTAGAATTGGATTTTCCAAACAAAAACGGACTCTTTAACCCTTTCAGCATCGAATTTGCTCTACGCTGACGATTTGAAGATTTCAACATATTCTGATTGCATAGACTTTCAAAACGACATCAACTGCTTGATGAATTGGTGTCAAGTTAATCGGCTAGTCCTTAATCTATCTAAATGCAAAGTTATGACTTACATTCGTAAGCATTTATTAATATTATACAACTATACGGAACACTTTGGTAACAATTTTTTACGGGTAAACCGAGTTAAAGATCTTGGAATATTTTTTGATCCAATTTAAACATATTATATTATATATTATCTCAAAATCTAATTCTCAATTTTGATTTTTGAAAAGAAATTCAAAGGAGTTCTCTATTAACACACTGGAAACACTTTATGAGAGCTTGGTTAGGTCTCATATTGAGTACCTGTGTATTATTTGGGATCAATTCTATAACGAAGGAATAAATGCGAATGCAAATTTACCCATGAACATTCCATTAAGGAACTGGGGCATACTTCTCACATATCAATAAGTGCTGTCCGATTAAATTTTAGCTCAATGAAGGAATAAATAGAGAAGAGAAATTTCAGGAACGTTTTACAAGATTTGCTTTAAGAATGTATTATTCATGGGATGGTATGTCATCCTATATAGTACGAAGTCGAATTCTTGGCTCTCAGCAACTACAACTTATAAGGAAACTCCAAGGTATTGTTTTTATAAAAGACTAGCTGGACAGGGCCTGCTCCGCTGCGCCTTCTTTTACTTTATATGGAACAAAATTATCCTTTGAATATTTATTTTTGACAATTAAAGAGCTTTAAGTGAAATGCCATGCTATGAAAATAGTATGTGTATATAGCTTGAGAAACAATATAACAATATAAATGCCTTTCTTTCTTTCTACTCCAAATATCATTCATTTGAGCCCCATATTGCCAAGATCGGTCAATATGTATGTCCAACTAAGGGATGTTTTCTGAGGTGAGTTGGTCCCCCAGACACTTAGCCCTGAAAAAATATTAGCATCGTGCTCTACCCTCAAAAACCATTTTTTTAAACCATATATTGTCATTGGTCTAAGGGGAGTTAATGGCATGAGGCGTCCCCCAAACATTGGCCCCTAAATTTGTTTGTATTCAATTCTCAAATACCTTTCATTTGAGCCACATATTACCATGGTCGGAAAATTTTTATTATTTGGGGGGTTTTTTGGGGGAAGGGAAGGTGCCCCAAATACATGGTCCCACTTTTGGATAACAGATTCGTATTATACTCCCAAATACCTTTATTTAACCCCCATATTGCAATGGTCAGTAAATAATTGCTGTTTGTGGGGTGTTTTTGGGGAAAGGTTGACACCCAGAAAATTGGTCCCGAAAGTGGGTATCAATTTCGTGCTCTACTCTCCAATACCTTTCATTTCAGTGCCGCATTGACATGGTCGGCAAATATGTCCGATTTAGGGGTGTTTTGGTAAGTGATGTGGTAGCCCAAACACATAGCCCAGAAAATATATCAGCATCTTGCTCTATTCTCAAATATCATTTATTTGATCCCCATTGGCCTCAAAATTGGATATCGGATATGTTTCCTAAACTCAAATGCCTTTTATTTAAATCCCACATTGCAAAAGTCAGCAAATATGTCAGGTTTCATCATATCGAGCTTCACTGTGTTGAAGGCCAAAATTGTTTTGGTGAGCAAATACGTCCTATTTGGTGGTTATTATGGTGATAGGACGTCCCCTAGACATATGGTCCCGAATGTCAGGTTCGTTGTCTACTCCCAGTTACCTATCATTTGATCCCCTTATTCATATTTCCATAGTCGGCAAACATGACCGGTTTGGGGGGACAGGGCGGCCACTAAGTGACTTTCCCTTCCCTTTCGCAGTTGTCAGCAAATACGTCCTATTTAAGTGGTGTAAACACTTTTCCCGAATATTGATATCCGATTCATGCTTTATTCCCAAAGACCTTTCATTTGAGCCCCACATTGCTATGGTCGTAAATTTATCCCCTTTGGGGGGTGTTTTGGGGAAAGGGTGGACCCCCAGAAACTTGGTCCCACAAATTCGGTCAAATTCGTTATCTACTCGCAAATACCATTCATTTGAGTCCCATATTGCCATTGTCGATATATATGTCCGATTTAAGGGTGTTTTGGGGGTTGGGGTGGTCCCCCAAACACTTGGTCCCACATTTGGGTGTCAGATTCGTATTATACTTTTAAATACCTTTCATTTGAGTCCCATATTGTCGTGATTGGTTTATATCTATATTTGGTAGGTTCTGGGTGTGGGGCATCCCCCCTAGGTACCCCATCCGAAATTTGGACAAGAAATTTTTGGTTTTCAATTACTAAAAGAGAGCACACAAAATTTCGCTTAAATCACACCACCCATCTTCGAGATCTGGCGTTTCTGAAAATTAGGGTAAGGAGGAGGGTCCGCCCCCTTACAAACAGTTAATTGACAAACTGTTTGTTAGTTAGCTTGTCTGTAACAAAAATGTCCTCCTGAGAAGATATTGGTTGTCAATGGAGTCAACGATAAATTACTACGAATGCATTATAAGAGAATAAAGAGTAATTCTCTTTAGATGCTGCGCAGATAATTCTTTTCGATGTAAGTGTTTGGGGATTGAAAATGTGCCATATCGTTTACATTTTGGATATAGATCCCATATAAACCGATCGGCCGATATGAAGTCTTGAGCCCCTAGAGGGAGATTCGATTTAGCTAAAATTTGCTTATTATGGTTAACAACGGTATAATAACCTAGATAAGAAACTGCAATGATATTACAATCTTTGGCTACCGATGTCCACTACACAGAAAAGATAAAAGTCGGCATGAATTACGAAATTAATTCATCAAATTAAATTTTTATTTCAAACTGCTTCAATAACGAAAATTATAATATCAGTTACCGTTTTTAAAAAAGTAAGTGAAAAATTTTTTTTCATATAATTTCTATATTTGATACACAGGTGTGTACCTGAAACATGAACTTGAGGGGCGTTATTTGGGTAACGGTCCATGGCCACCCGGAAAAAACAAATCCCCGCGGTGATTTTTCAAAAAAATTAAGGACCACACTTGAAAATTCTTAAGGATTCGAATAGCAAATGATTGCATCAATTAATATTTTAATTGAAAATTCAAACATTTTCAGATTCAATTAAAAAATTAATTGAATCGATTAATTATACCCTATACCACCACAGTGGTACAGGGTATTAGAACTTAGTGCATTTGTTTGTAACACCCAGAAGGAAGAGAGATAGGCCCATTGATAGGTGTACCGATCGACTCAAAGTCACTTTTTGATTCCATTTAGCTATATCCGTCTGTCTGTCTGTCCATGTTAATTTGCGTACAAAGTAAAGGCCGCAATTATCGGCCGATCCTTTTAAAATTTGGTGTGATTTGGACAAAGCTTATTGAAATGGGAAAAAATTGTTCCAGATTTGGATATACAATAGCTCCCATATACATGTTCGTCCGATTTGGACTAATATTTGTTAACGGTTTCTAATTTGGCAGGAAGAATTTTCTATTGACTTTCGAATTTCATAGAAATTGGTCCAGATTCAGATATAGCTCCCATACATATCGCCCGATTTTCTTTCCTGCAGCCACTGCAAACGCATTTATTAATCAATCTTTCCAAAATGTTGTACAACGCTTTCATCGACGACTACTAAAATATGAACAGAGTTTGGAATTCGGTTCAAATTTAGATATAGCTCCCATATATATGTATGTTCGTTCGATTTTGAGAAATATTGCAACAAATTGTTCATTTGTTAACCGGTCGCCTCAGTGTACCAAACACTGGTACAACAACAACAGCTAGAATCTTCAATATCTGGACCAATCAGTTTATCATTTGCAGAAACAATAACAGACTATTCAAATAGGGTAGCGCTACGAAATTGTTGAACTTCATTTCTCTTAAAATTACATTAAAAAATGAAACCAAAGAAATGTTTGCCCATAGGAAGCGAATGCTAATAAACAACTGAATTCCTCAATATTATCGAAAAGCTAACTGTATTCCATTTTTTGACAAGCTATCATCTAACAATTCCCTTTGACAGCTGACAAAGTTGTAATATAAACAAGACCACACCGGAAGTACAAGAGTGTCACTCGGTGACACATTTCACACTAAGCGGCAAAACATCAACTGTCACTCACAACTTCAAAGGGAAGGAGTGACAAATAATCTCAACGAATTCACAACAATGAATGAGAAAAATCCCCCAAAAACAGCAACAACTTGTAAAACCATTAAAATACCAATATCACTTTTATTTATTTATGTTTCGTATTTATTTTTTTCTACACTATTCGCAAGTGCACGCAAACATACTCGCACACAGACGAAAAAAAATACATCGATACACGATGCGATGTACAAGCAGCAGAGTTGCCGTGTTGATCGTTATTGAATTTGGTCAAAAGGTCCTATTCAACACAGACACCCAATGTAAGAGGAGGCGAAAGAGGTTAAGTTGGGTCGGTTAGATATCTCACCAATAAGGTGAATTTATTTGCAATAGGGATCAAAGTATAGATGTAGAAAAGGTTGAAATCTAGAAGGAATGAAATTCAATGAAGACTTCTTTCCCGGTGCCCGCATCCAATGTAGAGCCATCCGTGTATAAATAAGGTCGCGGGAAGGGCAGGTTACCCCCATCCCCTAAATGAGGCCCGTTGTTTCGTCTAAGCTGAGTTAAGAATATATAAAGAAAAGTTAAAAGAAATACTCAACCAACTCCATACAAGACGCGAAATTTCTAGGCTGTGGAAGATCCTATTCTCTATATCAGGTACGTAGAGTAAATTCTGAAATCGGAGAATGTTTGGCTAATATATAGTGCGTAAACAGCAGAACGATTCTTCCGTAAACTCCCCCGTACTAATGGTTGGTGCAATGTTCGTTTTTCGCGAAATTTTTTCCTAATTAGTTTTCTTAAATAATAAATTTTGAAACAAAAAACTTATAAAAGAATTTTACTAAAAATATTGTGTTATCATTGAGATTTTTGTAGTGTTTCAAACAAGTAATCGCAAAAACATCTGTTCTCAACTGTGAAATACAAACATAGTTCCAGTCTTAAAAGGGAAGGAAGTGAGATCCAAGACCCATCATGTGCGCGACCGTGATTGAATTAAAATTCTTCGTGCGTGAGCGCTTGTGAGTGAAACCAAACTCACGACACTAGTCATAACTCAGAAGATACTAACAACTCACGAGACACTCACGGTTGAAAAGATGTAAAGGCCTTAACAGAATGAGCGCGTTGAGCAGTAATACGTTGAAAAATGCAACTCTGCAAACAAAAGTCAAAACAATCAACTCATAAAAGTTAAACAATCTTTAACTTTGACTTCTGAAAACACTAAATAACGTGTGTCAACACAGCATGATGCTCGCAGTCAAACGTCAAAGTTAAAATTCTTTAACTTTTCCGTGCTGCTTTTGTGGGATTTGTGTGCAGAGTTGCATTTTTGCAACGTCAAAAATGCAACGTGGTTTTTGAGATATTTCAACTTTGACGACTCAAATCGAGCGTTATTCTGTGTTGCCATACGTGAAGTAGTGATTTTTGGCGTCAAATTTAAACATTTCTTAACTTTGCTCGGTGTCAAGCGTCAAAGTTAAAAATTTTTTAACTTTTCCGCGTTGCTTTTGTGGTATTTGTGTGTAGAGTTGCATTTTAGCAACGCGACGCTAAAAAACATGGTTTTTGAGAATTTTCAACTTTGACCACTCAAATTGAGCTTGAGTGATTTTAGGCATCAAAGTTCAAAATTGCTTAAGTTTTGCATGTTGCTTTTGTGGAATTTGTTTGCAGAGTTGCATTTTTGTAACGCGACGCTCAAAAGCAATGCTCAACGCGCTCATTCTATTTTGGCCTTAAGAGATTCGAAAAACATGAAGCTACAACAAGCTTTCAACCTTTGAAATTGCAATATGACATGGTCGGCTTCTAAGAAAAAAATGTAATAACCATCAAATTTTGCTAGTGGCAACACCATACATGAGTGTATTTACATGTGATAAACAACCATAAATGCAAAGTAATGTAAAATGTATGTATGGTTGTACTGTCACGGCAAAGTGATGTGTTTTCTTTTTGTTGTTGTTGTTGATTCAAATGTATTGGCATCAACGGCAACAACCGCAATGGAAAATAATAACTACAACCCATCATCATCATCGTCGTCATCAGGCCCAGCAGGTGTTTAGTTTAGGCAACATGTGTGTATGTGCGTATGTAAGTTTGAATATATGTATTTGGCAGAAAAAATGTTTGAGCGTATGTTACTTTGTGTATGAAAAAAACAGCATTGAGAGAGTAAATCCCATATTAAACAAACCGACTGAGTGGCCAAATGGTGTGACTGACTACAAGTGTAATGTGAACTTCAATGAACTTCCAACTGTAATGAGTTTTTTTTTTCTTCTTGCTGTTTTAACTTTTTCTCTGTTCACCACCAAGACCGAAGTCTAAGGGGAGCAAATGACGCCCTAAAGAAGGCGATGTAAACGTGCTCTACTGAAGCGAAGAGGACAGGCAACCCACAAAGTAGGTGTGAAGAGCAAACTTCAGGCAAGTAGGTAGGTAATAATAATTAAAACAAAGAAAAAAATCAATTCACTTTGGCGGCTATTTACTATATAATTAAGAAAAATGTGTATATATGAGGAACATTGGACAAAAATAAGAACCGCCTTAGGAAATGAAATAACCTAAAAACATAAAATGGTAACGTGGTTTTTATCTATTTTAAAAGAAGAAACCCCATCCTAGAGAAGTCATTACGAAAGAAAAAAGTGTGTAAATACGCATGGGCCAAACATGTTATGTCCTTCATTATAATATAAATTCCGTATTTTACTCATATCCGTTTGAGGTTGGTGACCCCATTTATATACTCTCCACCATAGGTTAGGATTGTAAATGGGCCAAATCGGTCCATGTTTTGATATATCTGCCATATAAACCGATCTTGGATCTTGACTTCTTGAGCCACTAGAGGACGCAATTCTTATCGTATTTGCCAAGTTTCTTGTCAAATGTAATTTTTATAAACAGAAACTAATTCTAATATTATTGATGTTAGTCTGTTATATGCTGATCACATACATATAGGGTTGCTTAAGTTGTCTTTTCTTCAAAGGGGAGTCGTTAAGCGGAAAGATGTGATTATTAAGAAGTTACTGATAAAAAATGGCCTGATCAACAGATCCTTAGATATAGACATAACAGTCATCGATATACGTCTCGTTTCGAAAGGTGGCTAGACCAGTGATGCCAACAATATACCAACAAAAAGCGTAAAAAAATTGGAAAAAGGGTAAAAAGAGTAAAAAAGCATTAAAATAAGTTTTTTGAAAATTGTGTTCCATATAGACTCAGAAACGGTTTTCATGAAATTTGCACAGATGGTGCATAATGATCCCTAGGGCGGCCCCCACCCCCAAAACTTACCAAATATATAGACCAATCACGACAATATGGGACTCAAATGAAAGGTATTTAGGATTAGAAAACGTATCTGATATCCAATTATTGGACCAAGTGTTATGGGGACCACCCCAACTCCCAAAACAACCCTAAATCGGGCATATTTACCGACCACGGCAATATTGGACTGAAATTAAAGGTATTTGCGAGAGAAATACGAATCTGATATCCAAATGTGGAACCAAGTTTCTGGCGGTCCACCCCTTCCACAAACAGGACGTATTTACTGACCATGGCAATATGGAGCTTAAACAAAAGGTATTTGAGTGTAGAATACGAATCTGATATCCAGATGTGGGACCAAGTGTTTGGGGGCCGCCCATCCCCGAGAACATCCCCCAAAGAGGACAAATTTACGACCATAGCAATATGGGGCTCAGATGAAAGGGCTTTGGAAGTAAAACACAAATCTGATATCAATATCCGGGAGAGTGTCTAAGGGGCCATCCCACCCCCATAACACCACCCAAATAGGAAGTATTTGCTGACCATTGCAATAAGAGGCTCAAATAAGAGGTTTTTTACAGTAGAACACGTATCTGATATATATTTTCAAAGCCAAGTCACTGAGTGGCCGCCCCATCCCCCAAACCGGTCATGTTTGCCGACTATGGAAAATGGGGTTCAAATGAAAGGTATTTGGGAGTAGGCCATGAATCTGATATCAACATTCGGTACAAACTGTCTAGGGGACGTCCCACCACCATAACAACCCCCAAATAGGATGTATTTGCTCACCAAGACAATTTGGGTCTTTAAGACTGTGGAGCTCGATATTCATAGTTGTTAGGCCCCATACCCCAAACCGGACATATTTGCTGGCTTTTGCAATAAGGGATTTAAATGAATGGTATTTGAGATTAGAAAACGAACTCAATATCCAATTTTGAGGCCAATGGCAATATGAGGTTCAAATAAATGATATATAGATATATGAGAATAGAGCACGATGCTGATATATTTTCACGGCTAAGTGTTTGGGAGACCACCCCATTCCCCAAAACACCAATAAATCGAGCATACTTACCAACCATGTCAATATGGGGCTTAAATGAAAGGTATTGGGGGCAGAGCAAGAATTCATACCCACTTTCGGGATCAATTTTCTGGGGGTCTACCCTCAGATATATGAGAATAGAGCACGTTGGTGATATATTTTCAAGGCTTAGTGTTTGGGAGACCACCCCACTCCCCAAAATACCCCTAAATCAAGCATATTTACCGACCATATCAATGTGGGGCTTAAATGAAAGGTATTTGAGGGCAGAACATATATATATACATAATCGCAACATTCGATATTTTGGATAGTTTTAATAAAAATATCGATAGTATCGATACTATCGTTCATTTCCCATCACCTATATTTCAAACGAAAATGAGAAGTAAACATAAGGAAATCGATTTATATACAAGCATTATCAATGCACAGACCAAATAAAACCAAGGTCAGTTGGAAGTTATGAGAGAAATCATTGTACAAAATGTTAGTCCAAAGTAATGAAAATTTAACCTTTTGTAACCGCAATGTGTCTTAAAGGATACATTCATTGTCGAATTGCTTATTTTCGTTAGTTTTGCAAAAATTTAACTTTTGCGGTAGTATCCATTGGAAAAATAACAATCGATATTAAGTCAAAAAATTAAATATCATTAATATTGATAGTGTCATCGATATTTTGCCAGCTCTAGGTCATCCACACTTACAGATTGGCTTCTATTTGAAAGATAAGAAAATATACTATCCGTTGTTCTTCCAAAAAATTTAAATAAGTGCTTCAGTTTAAGGCAAAGTATATTGGGATCAACGGAATCAAACGCTTTTGAATGATCTAAAAGATCATTCAATCTTCATTCATTCAATCTTCAACTACTTTCAGAAGTGCAGAAGTGTGCTTTGGCCGAAAGCCAGATTGAAAAACTATTAGCAGCGAATTATTTGTAATGTATCCTGATATCTTCCGGTTAATTAGAGCCTCAAATATCTTAGAGATGTATGAAAGTATTGCTATTGGCGTAAATTCTTGGTTATTCTTTGGAATTGGGACTATTTCCAAGACTGTGGATAGCAGCTCCTTAAAATAATATTTTTAAAAAGATGGCTAATATACGGAAGAATAAAAGGTAGAACTATTCTACAAAAATTTGAATCAATGCCATCAGAACCAATGGTATTAGACTTTATTGATTCTACAACTGTTCAACTGTTCAAAATGCTTAAGACCATAACGCAGGTCTGGTGAGGTGTTGTTACTATTATACTCCAAGTTATTAAATTCACTGTCATAGAAACGTACGTTTGGATCAGTAAAAGATATGTCTAAGATATATCATCCAAATCAAAAAGACTATCAAGTGATGCATTATCACTTCCTATTCCTAAGACTTAATATGTCTCCAAGTATATTTCATGTTTAACGCCGCTTGAAACTTAGCTTTTGTGCTTAAAGTGGTCTGATGGATAAGTTTGAACTCTAAAAGTTGGGAACAGATGTGGCCATCTTTACAATGATGGAAAAGTTAGAACCTTATGCCATACGACTCATTGCGATAATTTTTAAAAGCTAGACTACGTACCGACGTAATTTTAGGATGGTTTTTATCTCTAAGTCAAAAAAACCAAGGCACTCTCTGCCCAAGGACTAAAAACCAATCAGTCTTTCATTTTTAATTATGAAGACTCTGAAGGGACTTGTTGGCATAAGTATTTGGGACCGGTCATAAAGGTTATGGGTTGACAATGCCTTTCATGATGAGGTTTGCTACATCGAAGGGAATTTGGGGCCCCCGCTTTGGGTGAATTGGGTTGATACGATGCTAAAAAAAGATGTTTGGCAGTTTCCTCTCCTGTCTGGGGGGGCGTGGCATAAACCCCAGAAAAACTGAGCTGGAGGAGCAGAATGGTGGATTTTTTCAGGGACCTGTCCTAGATGGGCTAAAGCTGACGCTTTCTCTGGAGGCTAAGTACTTGAACGAGATTCTAAGCTGGAGAAGGTAGACTTGTATGGTAAGAGTTGCCAAAAAAAACATAAAAGCCGTATTTATAACCCGATTTCCATGAAATTCTAAACAATGGCCTGTACTTTGCATAACGATGTCCAAACCGAATATGATCCTAATCGGAATATATTCCGATATAACTGTCGTATAGACCGATCTGCCGATTTCGAGTCTCAAGCCCATAATTGACGCATTAATTACCTGATTTCGCTGAAATTTGGAACGGTGAGTTGCAGAAGTCTGCCCAACATTAGTTGAAGATGGTTCATATCGGACCATATTTAGATATAACTCCATATAGACCGATCGAACGATTTTCTATGACATCTAACATACATGTGATGTATGATCTAAACTGCGCATTTAACTTCTTAAGTGATCCAGCCTGCCAAACTCCCGAAAACAAAAGTTATTTACATTCCAATATAGGACCCAAGTACAAGGTACTAGATAGTGAAATAAGGCGCAGTTGTTACTGTTACGAGCTTAGCAGAGATATGCTAACAATTTAACAGAAAAGATCTAAAAATAAAATCAAGAAAAAGAATGAAAAAATACATAAGAAACGACAACAAGAGCACTAAAAAACCACAAATATTGCAAATTTTGTAAAAAATTATCTAACAAAGTAATAAATGCAAAAGGAACAAATCTACAACACCAAAAAGTCCAAAGCGAAAAGTAGAAAAACTAAGAGGGGTGACGGGGTGAAGAAGAAAGAAATTAGAATAAGTTGGTTGCCGTTTTTTTTTTTAATCTAAAAATTTTTTATGAAGACAAAAAGTTATCGCAGATTGCTCTGGAAAAAGTCCTTCGTTTTTTTTAATATACTAAGGGCGGGTTTCTGGTAGAAAAAATTAAGTTCGTGTTATTTAACCGGAACACTGATTTATCGTGCGGATAAACCTCCTGAAAATAAATTTGGTTTTCTCGTACACTTTAAGGTAATTTAGAAGATATGACAACATTACGTAGCAATTAGAGTGTTCGCGTACTCAAAAATTTGCACAAAATTTTACGGAAAGTCGTTCGTTTTTTAGTAAAACAGTGTGAGAGCAAAAAACATGCGGAGAGTTTTATGATAGGTTGCAAATTTTATGTTTCTTTTTTCCCCCGCAGATGTTTTTTACTTTTTGCAAATTTTTATTAGCAAATTATTACTGTATAAGTACGCGAATACCCCGTTATATTATGCAGCAATCAGTAAAAAAATACACAGCTGTAATTATTAGGACGAGTAGTCGCTGACCGGTAAAGGGTTAATCCTTAGGATAAGCAATAAGCATATATTCAGAAAACCTAATTCCTTTAACCAGAAAGAATATCGATACGATAAATTGTAACCGGAGAATGAGAGACCTGGCCTAACATGATTCTATTTAATCTTCTACTCAAAACGATCCTTACGTATTCTGATCAGAATATAAAAAAGCAAGCCTATTGTCGTAGGTTTAATAAGCTGTGCCAAAAAATAAACAACAACATTGACATACACATATCAACAAAAAAAAAGAGAAAAACAAGAAATGTACCAAGGGTACCAACTACACATTTCAATAACTGTGACCAGCAGAGACAAGGGAGAGAGAGAGAGTGTGAGAGCGAGATGAGTAACTTACAAGTGTGGGGAGTTTGCCATAAAATATAACAACAAAAGCAAAACGGCTGCTTACACGTCGTATCGACATATGTACAACATTTGAGCACACAATGCCACTTTTACACATTGCCCCCTCCCCAAATCATATGATTTGCTTTAGTTGTTGCTTTCTCCAACCACGTATCAGGGCCAACTAGCCAAAACATTTAGCAATAATGAAGCTTGCTTTCTTGCTCACGTTGTGTTTCTTTGTGTGAGACTTGCTTGCTTTCTGCTTTGCCTTTGGTTTTTTTTTTATTTTTGTGCACAAGTGTTTGTATGATACATTTCTATGACGTCAAAATGGGGCAATGACTTTGTAACATGAGAATTTGTCATCAAAGGTTGGAGTTTAGCCATGCGACAACGATGAGACCAAAGAAAGTGTTGCCTTGCCCATCTCATTGATACGATTTAAACACGATAAACCATACCATGTACCTACTACAATCAGCAAGATAAAGGCAGAGGAAAAGGAGGCGGAGGGAGGATCCCCAAAAGGTCGACAAGTTGTTTTGCTGGTTTCGAAATCATTTGAAATACCCGACATGGTGATAAAACATGTACAGCCAGCCAGCAAGCCAAACTGCACTTGAAAGAGTGTGAACAGGTCTAAAGCGCATATTGTGAAATTGTTGCTGGCAATCAAATGAATGAAATTCCAAAAATTTTAGAAAAAAAATGGGAACATCTGGTACTTTGAATAGAGAGTAGAGAAATCTTTCCGATTTAAGGAGATGCACAAACCAGTTGACATTAAACAAATAACGGCGATTTTTAGACGTGTGCTGTTCAAGAGAAATAAAACAATATAGCTATGAATTAATGTTATGACCAAAAACTTAGCTTATTTTGAAGAAAGGGTTTCACCGTTACGTTTTAAATGGAATTCGGGCAAGTGCCGCCACGTCTGGCTTGAATAAATTCTAGACGAAAGGTCAAATTTCGACCGCGTTTTGCAGCAATTGGGGCCGTATGTCATAGATAGATTTATCTAAAAATACGCGACTGACTGACTGATTATCGCCCAACCTAGGGATCTCAAAGTCGATTTTTTGCGTAAACAAGTCGAAAAGTTGAAGTCGACTTTCAATGATTAAAAAGTCGAATAATCGATTTTGATGTCGTATGGTCGAAAAGAAAGCTGCACAGAGAAAAAAAGGTGCATTGAGGTACAATTTTTGCTTTGCTTATGTTGCCGCTAGGTTGCTAGGTAAAGGCGCTATTACACGGCATGTAGACGTCTTATGGTATGCCACTTTTTGTATTCACATGTAAATTAAAATGTTTGTCAAAATTGTCAATTTACATACGATTTATCATTTTTGCTATCACACCTTATGTTATTTTTGTATAATAACCTAAAAGTTTAAGCAAAAACAATTTTTTTTATGCGCAAAAATGTTAAAGATGTGAGCAAGCAAATTTATGAAAACAATTTAATTTGGGGTTGACTTCATTCCACTGACAACAAAAACAGCTGATTTTTTTTGAGCTGCATTTGGTTACTTTATTCTTAAGTGGTACGATTCATTGCTCTTTGGTTTAAAGGTTATTAAAACATGGTAATATTATTTAGTTGAATCGATGTGATCATCTTTCGCAGCGGTATCAGATAGTAATAACAATTCGTGCCATTTCCAAGTAAAATTTTAGGGACTACGTTCTTATAAGTTTAAGATTCAGCTTAATAAATGTCTATGGATGCTGGATTTTGGCACAAATGAATTTTTTATCCATTAAGATTTTATGTTCGAGGATGGGCTCTATAGGTCTTTATCTATTCACTGCTCCGTAAAAACTGGACTCGATTTTATATCTTCAGCTCATAAAAGGCGTATTTAATATCCGCATCTTAAGTCTATAAAAAGCAAATATGGTCCATATTGGTACAACATTATATGTAGGTCCCATAGCAACGTACCCACAGTTTTCGGTATTTTTGCTCTGAAACCCACATTCTTGTTCCAATTTGTCTACATATTCTCGGCATGATAAAAGTTTATTCCAATACATGGGCGGATCGAACAATATTTTATAATAGCTCCTATATAGAGCTACATTTCATAAATCCCCCAAAATAACCGCACAAGGGCACAAATTTACCGAACTTAGCAATATGTGACTCAAATAAAAGGCCTTTGGGAGTAGAGCACGAATCTGATATCAACATTCGGTAAAAAGTGTATATAGGACCGCTCCTCCCCTAAAGCACCACAAAGAGGACAAATTTACCGACCTTAGCAAAGTGGGGCTCAAATAAAAGGTATTTTAGAGTAGAATACGAATCTACTTCTACGAATCTACTGTCTTCCCCAACCCCTAAATGGAAAATATTTGATATTAGAAAACGAATTTGATTTCCTTTGTTGGAGCCAAGTTAGCCGTCCCTTATCATCCCATATACTTTGCTTAAACCAATGCCAATATGAGGTTCAAACAAATTGTATTTGAGAGTAGGACACTATGCTAATATTTTTTTAGGGCTAAGTGTACATACTTGCCGACCATGGCAATATGGAGCTCAATGAAAGGTATTAGGGAGTAGATATGACATTTTTTGGTGTCCACCCTTCCTCAAAACACCCCCGAACAGTACTTATTTACTGACCATGGGTAAATTGGGCTAGAAAAAAGAAATTTGGGAGTAGAATACGAATCTGATATCCGACCGTGAATGTGGGACAAAATGTTTGGGGACGCCTCGTCCCATAAACCAAAAGCAATATGGGGTTTAAATAATTGGTATTTGAGAGTAGACCACGATGCTGATAGTTTTTCAGGGCTAAGTGTCGGGAGGCCACTGTAGCGCAGAGGTTAGCATGTCCGCCTTTGACGCTGAACGCCCGGGTTCAAATCCTGGCGAGACCATCAGAAAAAAAAATTTTTCATTGATACATAACATAAATACATAACCGTAACTTTTTGGTTGTATTTTGTCCCCAAACCTGGTTATATGCTACAGGGGGAATGCCCCAACTTTCTGCAACCGGATCAGGGAATAGGTTATAGATGTAACGCTCGTGACGAGCAGGGTCAAAGCCACAAACTGGAATACCTCCACCCAGCGATCTTTAGCGAACCACTACAGGATAGGTTTGCAGTTTGAGAACGTGGAAGGGAACATATGCAGAGGCTTCGGTCCTTTGGGGCCCTATATCGGACGCAAAGGAAATGGACTCCCCAGTGCACCTTGTTACGGAGTGCCAGAACGATGCCTTTCGAAAGAACGTGTACCTCATAGGTCGAAGCCGTAGTTAATGGAACTCTGGAGTAAAGAAGAAGAACTCTGGAGTAAAGAAGAACTCTGGAGTAAAGAAGAAGAACTCTGGAGTAAAGAAGGTTTGGACGAATATCGGGAAGCCCTGAACAGGTTCAAGAAGGCGTCGGGGAGAGCAACATAAAATTCCTGGTCAAAATTCTGTAGAATTGGAGAGCATCCATGAGGCATCTAGGTTGTGCAAAATGCTCTCGAAAGATACCAGCCCGCCAAGATCTCTAAGAAGGGAGGACGGAACTAATACTGAGAGTAACCGGAAGAAGGTGAAACTACTGATACGAGACACACTTTCCAGCTAGACAGGAGGAGGTCAGATATCTTTAACAGTGTGGAGACGGGGCCGACAGTCGCCACCATGTACCGCACGGGTGTCCAAACGAGTATCCCCTGTTAGACAGATTAGATGGCACTTGGTATGATTATCAACGCAAACTTGGGAGAGAGTGTGTTTAGATGGCGATTGACAAGGGGAACGCCTCAGGGAGCGGTGTTCTCCGGAGCCTAGTGATAAACAAAATCCTGTTGATCTCAACAAGAATGGGGTGAGAACGATCGCATATGCGAACTGTCAAGATGGACTAGGAGAAATGGGATGAGGACAAACCCAGGAAAGACGGAGCTGGTCTTCTTCACTCGGAGTTACCGAATTTTAGACCAACGTATTTGTACTGGATCACCCTGAGTTGTAAAGGAGGCGAAAAGGAAAATGTCCGGGAAAAGGAATACAGAGCATAGAAGACGGAGGAGCTGTGTGCCTTCTACTCCTGTAAGAGGATTTTCGGTAGGAATTGGGGGTTAGCTCGAAGATGATACACTGAATTTACACTGTTGTTGTGGGGCCAGGGTTGAACTATGGGGCACTGGTAAGGTGAAAGGTTGTGGAGAAGAGGACTTACAACAGGGAGTTCCAGAAGGTGCATAGACTGGTTCCATTCTGGGCACTATAGATGCAATGGGACGGATAACGATAGCACTTGGGCGGCCCACTCCAAAACGGAAGTGGGCCGGAACATATTTAACTAAAATAAAAGGTATCTGAAAATAAAACACGAATTTTATGCCAAGCCCATATCCAAAAACACCCTAGCAAATGTCCGATAAAGACAATACGGGACTCAATATATGGCCGATTTGGATTATTATCGGAAGCCATAATAAGATCATTTTATGTGGGAGCTTTGTCTAAACATGGAACGGTTTGTTCCACATAAAATGATCTTATTATGGCTTCCGATATTGTCTGTATTGTCTTTATCGGCCCATTGATAATCCCAATATTTCCAGGTGTAGGATACGGAATGAATGACGTAGATACTGTACCCCAATAATATGGGAGAGGGTGTAATAAGAAAAAAAGGGGATTTTTCATTAAAAAGCTGCTTAAAGTGATATAAAGATATTGCAACATACTGAACAATTAAGAAAAAGAATTCAATTTTACTCTCTCTCTCTCTCTCTCCATCTATCTCCCTGTCTATATCTCTCTTTGTATGGTTTGTATGAACTGGTACAGGTTTTGTTTATTGGTATTGCTTTTGAGGGTCAATTGGTTTATTTTGGGGCCAACGATTACGCTCTTTAGGAACTAACCTAGTTTGTAAGTGGGTATTCCTATGAAGCCGCCATATAAACGGATCGCCGAGAAATTTCGAGACTAAACTTATCGATCATCTAAAACCTACATAGGTATATTCATTTGCCAAATCGACTTCTACAAAATGCACGTTTAGCTTAAAAAATATTTATGTGTACCCAAGGTTCGGCCAGCTTAAGCTTTTCTTAAATCTTTTAAATAGTCATGATACATACTTCATTGCATTAAAATATTTATCAAATGCCCCTTTTTCAATTAAGCGATGTGAAGGTAGCTACATTTCCTTGTCAAAAATACCCCAATAAAATGTAATCAATGTGCAAAATAAAAACACACATGTACATATATATGTATGTGTATATAATTATACATACGTATTGAACTTTGAACAGATCGCCGACATATGTGAAAAGAAACGAAGAAAACAATAAAGAGAAACCGAAACAAAAAACAGATGGGAGTGAGAAAAATAAAATAAAAATAACAGGTATCTTGTAAGTAAATGAACTTATTTAAAAAAGTGTACATGCTATGTACACATACATATTTATTTATACCTTTCTTGTTATTTGATAATTTGATGTTTTATATGTACATATAGCATGAAGTTTACTGCATGTTTGTACGTGTATAAAACACTTAACTTTTCAAACTATTATTTAATTGATTACAGGTAGGCCATGTTGGGATTGTTGAGCGCCAAATATATATTCAAATGGTTATCTAGTGCAACACACGACAGTGCTATGGGTACGTATGTGTGTGTGCTTATAGATCATAGGCATGTATGTATGTATAATTTTTTCTTTATTTTGCCTTATTTTATGGGATTTCCATTTTTATTAGAGCCACAATACCACTGACTGCCAACAAGAAGACGGCAACGCCAATGACGTTGGCAACCACACGACGACCAACGATAACGGCGACGGTGTAGGAAAAATCTAATGATTTGTTTTGCTCTCTCGCTGCAAACACAATTGTAACGGCAGAGACGGTAACGACAACGCCGACGTTGGATTTCGCTGCATATACACGAATGATAACGAAGACGACAAATGTTATTGTTGTTTCTCTTGCTTATTGTTGTTGTTGTCGCAGCTGCTGCCTTAAGTTATATTGTTGCTATTGCTGGTTTGTCAGCGAGTGAGTGTCAAAGAATTGTTTGGGTGGTTTTGAGAGCAGTAGGTGGAGGCCGGGAGGATGGCTATGATGGTGGTGTGGTGGTGGGTGATATGATATGTATATTTTTTTCTATTGAAGAAGCAAAAAAGGGGATTTTTTGCCGTTTCTTTTTCACTGTTTTATTGCGAGTTGTTAAAGCATTAGAAGAGCGCGCCGGCACTCACATAATCGGTTGGTCGGCTGGGCATAAGAACAACAACAAAATGTGTGGCGAAAAAATAGGAAAATTACAGCAACGAAAAAAATACAAACACTACTATACCATACACAACAACAAGAAAGAGACCATGTAGATTTTTTTCCCACTGTGAAGAGCAGATGATGACGATTCAAGCCTGTGTGCCTATTATTGGGAGAGTAAATGAATGGCGATGTGTTGTCTTTTTTGTGTTTCGTTCGTTTTGTAAGGCAGACCGACGGACAGACAGACAGAGAGACAGATTGACCGAAAAGGGGGGCAGTAAATTAAAAGTTAAGAAGTACAATAGAGCAGCAGCGCCACCACAAAAACAACAATCGCGTACATACAACAACAATAAATTGAGCAAGAGAATTAAGACGAGATAAGTGTGATTGCGATTGAATAAAAAAAAATGATAGTTTTTTTAGGAGAAATTAAATATTACGTTGATTTTGCTACGGAAAACCCAACGATAATGTCAAGCTTATTTGTTGCTCGCCTCTCGGGATTTGATAAAACAATTCATGTAAATTTTTGGGGATTTTTTTGCAATATTTATTTCATTGAAATTTTTTTTTCGAGACTTCGCACATTTTTTGTTTGAAATTTCACTGCATTTTATTTCCTGTAAATTTTCATAATTTTTCCATATTTTATGGCATATTCAAAACATATATTTCATGATATTTTTGCCAAATTTTTAATTTTTTTTATAAAAAATCTTTTTGTTGAACACGCGTAAAGACGAGCAACTTCATGAGACGACAACTACTACTACTTCAATTTGACGGCTTTGAAGTCTATTGAATATTTTTGCTGCCCCAGAGACAGACATCTATTCTCTCTCACGCGAAATGTCAATGTGTGCTATATGGTTATGGCATTCAAGAGTATGAGAGATTGAATAGTGAGTGGTAGGCTTTTGGCAAATACCAAATGCATTCAAACATATGCCAATGTAATTAAATGACAAAAACGTCTTGTAATTAATATGATAACTAATAAAAAATAACAAAACAGTCTTTGAAGTAAATTATTGACATTTATTCATATATTCCCCACCAAAATGCAACACTGTTTTGTGCAAAAATCTATTAACAACAACTAATTGAAGGTCTTCTAAGCATCTCTCTTACTCCCGCATGAAGCAAAATATCTTTGTCATAAGTCAATATTGCCATTACTGTCTGGCACAAAATATACGCTCTCTCCCTGGCCAATGTTGCACTTTGCGCTGTTTTCAAACAATTATTGCGGGTCGGCCAAGATAAAAAAATGTGAAATATGTTGGAATATTTTATGCAGGCTTTTATTAGAGTTCGCTTGTATTGGTTACGTCACATTCAGAAAGCGTAAAGTTAAAAAACTTGTTTTTCCTTTCATGCGGAAATCTTTCGAACTTCATATAAAAAAAACTAAAATCACGCGAAATAAAAAAATGCTTTTTTACACTCACAGCTGAAAACAAATGTTTTTTGCGACTACTTTTTTGAAACACTACAAAAATCTCAATGATAACAATACTTTTATTAAAAATATTTTAGAGGTTTTGAGAGAAAGTCAGCAAGTCTTTTGCTTCAAAATCTATTATCTAAAAAAAAAACAATCACAAAAAAATTATCCGAAATGCAAACATAGTCCCAACCTTAAAAACTTAAAAGGAGAACTCAAAAAAAATAATCCTAGTGTGGTATAAGGATCCACTAAACAAGTTTAAGCAAAGCAACCAGCCGATATACTTTTTTTTTTAATTTTCGCCATTAAGCTTTTGTTTACGTTTTTCCGTTTTTTCTTATTTGTTTACATTTTTAATTCCGTATTGTATAAATAAATTTCAAATTAAAATATGAAGTGGTTTTTTTTAAAGAAAATAAAAAGAAAAATTATGTGACAGACTCCGTGAGATGAGGAAAAACTTAAGTGGAAAAAAGAAATTTTAAATGATTATAGATGAGGTGCCATCCAAATTATGTGCATAGTTTGAGGGCGCAAGACGACCCGGAGCTATTTGTTTGGTCTTCAAAATTGGGCTGTGAATATCAGATGTGAAAATGGCATATGGTGTTTGGAAAAGCTGCAGCCCTTGCCGATGAAGGACTTAATCGCGTCGATCCGGCTACCTTGAAAAGTGACTTTCATATGTTACTTTCGTTTGTATCACACGACGTGTACAACTCAACATGTGCTAAATTTGACATGGCGTAAGAAAACCACATGTTGTGTAAAAGAGCCTTAAGTAAGGTTATAACCACCGCTGAAAATTGTTTATGTCCACACCGGGACTTGAACCCAAGCGATCGGCGTCATAGGCGGACATGCCAACCTCTGCGTCACGGTGACCTTGTATTCAATACCGGTTATTATCAGTTGTTTTGGGCACCACTTTTTCTTAACATCTGACAATTTCTTATTGAAATATTAATTTTTTTTAAAAATCGTTTCACCAATTTAATTGCTGGCCACAATATGTATGCTAAACACAATAAAAATGCAGATCACAATAAAAACGCTGTCAAAAACATTCTAGTTGACAAATGCAAATCACTTGAATCGTAGCGTAAACGGGTTTAAAAGATTACCTCAAATCAAGTAGATTTGAGCTCTAGTGTAAACGTGGTTTAAAGCAAGATCCCAAAATTCGTCAGGTTGGCTATACTTTTATTTAAATCTCAAAAAACGCGAAATTACCACACTCATAGTGTTTTTCATTATACGTTAAATGGCATCACTGTCATTAATCGACTATTATCTTTCCTTCTCTCTCTCCATTTTTGAGTTTTCCATATCTTTTTTGTGTCTGTGCATATGCTCATATTTAGTGTTGTCAATGTAAATAGGAAACATCTAGATAAAGTTAATTCATTCATTTTATTTCAACAAACTTAACAGCAGTATGCATTATTTGTTTCCGAAATTAATGGTAAACTTGTATTACGAAGTAATAGATATCAAACAAAACTGCACTTTACAGGGTGCGCCTTACCTAATAGGAAAACGATTTTGACGTCTGGAAAGGATATCAAAGTTTTTTATAAGTAGATTACGAATATAGCAATATTTAAAACAAATATATATAACAATATCTCGTAACATTTATTTTAGAAGGGTTTGTCTTTCTATTTTTAAACGACGCATTTATTACTCGATTTGTAAGAAATTTTGAGCAGATAAAGTAGTTGTAATAGTAGTGGATGTATAGGATGAAAAATATACACTTGGGTATTCGATGTTTCGGCAAGACTGAACTTAAAAAGTGTTTTATTTATTTTTTTAAATAAAGGATAAAAAAAGACTTAGCGAGAGATAAATTAAGTCGGCATTCCGTTGTCACTTTCAACTAAAATCCATATCAAGATATATGAATTAAAAGTAGTGTCTGGAAAATGGAAAACATGAAATTGAATTTTGTTCTGAAAGGTAGTTAATATGTCATGTCTATATTTTTTGTTTTTTAAATTGATTTTGTAGAATTTTTATCATTATAACACTATTTTTTTAATGCCTTGATATAGAAAAAATACCACTTATTCTGTTATAAACAATATCGCAAATTATACTCAGCTAATCGAATTAATGCATCCATACCGTTAAAACATCAGCTGTAATTGTTAGTGACTAAAATGGGGAGCTTTTAATGAGAAAGATGATTTAAGTATCAAACACATATTCCAGACAATTGAAATTTATATTTTTATTGAGTTTGACACATGTCCACGTGGTAAGTATAATACCAGTCGTAAAATTCCAATTTTCATAAAAAATTTACAAATTTACACACTTTGTTACTGGAAGTAGTTTGCGTACTTTTTTCCAGCAGTGCGTGAAAGCGAGCAGTATTTTGATAGATTTAGCAAATGGGAGCTTGCAAATTTCTGTTCTTTTTCAGCAGAAATTTGCAACATCGAACAGCTTAATGAAAACCAGTTGTTCAATTCAAATAAAAAGCACGAGAGAATAAAGGCTGTGTTTACTCTTATGTAAATTTGTACTGAAAAGGTACGCGAAAAGAGCCATTATATTTTTAAGATTTTTGTAAAAGTAATAGCGATAAACATGTGTGTCTCAAATGTAAAAAACGAACACAGTGCCAGCCTTTAGATGCTTCCAGAAACAGCGCTTTTGTCGACAAACGCGTAATTCAATGACACTTGGTATATGCATTGTCAACACTGTTCGGCTCTCATGAAAGCGAAACAAAAACAAACAGCAAAAAATACACTTCGACGTAGCTAAACCAAAAGGAAAATGGCAAAACACACAAAATTCCTTGATGTTGACACCCACGAAATAGTCTATAATGTTCTAATAAGACTATTAAATGCCATCTAAATAATTACCTTATATATTTGAGAAAACAAACGTAACTGCTGCATTTATTGGTAGAGCACTTATTTTTTTAATAACTTTGTTAAATCTATCAGCGGCAACACAGCTCTTTTTTGTGATAGACTTCAGTTTTTTGCGATTAGCTTCGTTTGTCTATTTCGCTTTTACTTTTTGCACATTTCTGTTACCAAATACTTTCTGCTTGGTTACCGATACATTTTCCGAGTAGTCCAATTTTTGCCTCTCCCATATCCGTAAACAAACTTGACATTTGAGTTGACACAGAATGGAAATGAAAATTAAGTCAGCTGTTGTCTGTCATCAGATTTTTCCTGAACATTGAAAAACAATATCGAAAAAAGTCGAACATTTTTTAAAACACCATTCATATGTTATACATGATTTTCTGAAGTCACTTTTTAACAGAAGCAACAATTTAGCTCCTAACGTTTTCATGGGTTATGCCCCCATTGCACCATTAACAGACCAGACATACGATGGGTTGGCTGGGTCGACAAATTGGGGTGGGGAGCAAGAAACAGTAAATTTGCAGAAAACACAATTTATGGTTCCAATCATAACTTTAGCTCTATCACATCTTTTCTTTTTATTAAGAAAATTTTGTTCACGCTCTGACGATAACTCTCAATTTGCATAAGTTTTTTGTATTTATTTTAACAAAAAATTAACGCGAAATTCCGAAATGAAAATAATCAACCGACCGACTTTCCATCAGAGAACAAAGCTGGCCGTTTGTTGAAATGATGCCGTTGCTAAATTTTTAACGCTGTTTCGAGTGTGGCGGTTTATGGATTTTTAATACTTATGGTGGGTTCTCACGACAATCTGGAACGAGTTAAGAAAAGTGTCAATCAACACAAAACATTAAAAAAACTATATATGTTTATATACATACTTGCTGTGTTTTATTTACCAGTCTACCGGATTCTCTGGCCTATGGATAAATAAACCCCTCTTCCAGCTATTTCTTTCAGTAGGACACTGCCTCATAACTTATGAAACAATTTTAATAAACGTATTATCTTATCATTGAGATTTTTGTATTGTTTCAAATAAGTAATGGCGAAAAACACGCATTTTCAACTGTGAAAAACGAACAAAGTACCAGCCAAAAAGTTATACCATGGTGAAACAATTAAAGTTGGTCTCATTTGTACAACAAACACAAATCATATGGTGCAATCCGCCATTTTGCCATCAAGCTGGTCACGTTTTGCCAACACACACAAAGAAATGCCACTAATGACATGCACCTAAGCCAGTAATCGGCTTGTATTTTTGTTTTGATTTTGTATTAAATTTAAATGTCAAAAGCTTGATAACACAGCTGTGATTGTTTTTCTAAAATCCTAAAAAGATGTTATATTTATTCCGATATTCCACCCATAAGCAACAAAACTGTGTTATAATGATGAAAATACAAATATAAAACACATTTGATGTCTATTTAAAAACCACATTGACATTTCAATTTACGGCATTTGCCACTCAAGGTAGTTTCGTTGGGGGTAGATTTTTTTGTTGTGCTAACGCTACTTCTTATTTGTACCATTTCGTTGTTCGTGGTTGCCATTTTTTGAGAGAGTGAAAATTCATCTATATATTGTCTGTAATTATCACAGATGTTCAATACTAAAGATGTGTTTTCTGAGAGAATTTTGAGTTGACTCTTACGAAAGAAACAAGAGAAAACGTCAAATTTCTAATCGTTGAACCTAGGAGCCATGACATAATTACCAGGTAATGTACCGAAAACAGCTGAATACTTGAATGTCATACTTAAAATCAGAGTTGCACTAACCACTAATTTCGACAGATAGTGGATTCAGTATTTTGTTGTTGAACAACTGCTACTAAAAGAATCAGAATGCACCATGTAGTTGAATATACAACATACGCGTACTCAAGAATTTGTGTGTTACACGAATCGGGTACTTTATTTGCCATCGGAGTGCGTGAGAGCAAGCAAAATTTTGGGAGTTTGGTGATTGACAGATTGCGAATTTTCACTGGCGGTTTTTTTCCAGTGGACATTTGCACTATCGAAAAACTGTTTTATCAAAACCAGCTGTTTAATTCAAATAAATGTCAAAAGATGGTAAAGGATGTTCTTCTTTTCCTGCAAATTTTTACTCGAAAGTTCGCGAACAGACCTATAAATTTGCACCCATTTATGCTGGAAGTCGTGTACCTTAAGGCTGTGTATCTAATGGTCGCAAAGTTGTAGGAATGACGTTGAGTGTGGTGAATAATTTTTGAATAGGCCAGGGGCTAGTAGCATTTTTGACAGCACCACAAATTTTAACGTTTTGTCGCATGTCAGTAATTGTAAATTCGTTTGCGTTTTGGTAACCAATTTGCTTGCGTGCGGCATAACTTAGCCGCCTACATTGTGCGCAGACGTCACTAAATTTAAACGACTTATTTGGCATAAAATAAGTAAAATTATTGTTTATTAACATTGTCAACGGGATTCTAAGAGATTGTTATTTAACAATAATGGACAAAAGTACAGTTTTGTGTTCGTAGTTTATTAATATTTTTTCTATAATAACGTCAATAGTTTGTTTACCTGGCATGAGTTTCGTTCATCATGTTCATGTAAACATCTCCATATCCATATCTCTATATTGCAACGTTCGCATTTGCAATATATGTAACTGCTAGTAGTAATGGAAAATATTTTTGATAAATATTCATTACGTAAATTATTATTACTATATATTACACATCTTGTTTACTTTTGATTTTTGACAAACCTCAAAATTTGTCAGTGTTAAGGCTGGTGCTACTTTTTTATGGGGGAAAAATTTCCCTAAATCGTTCTTTCAGAGGTTTTACAAGGTTACCACACTTGATTTTTTTGGGTTTCCTTGGCCAAAATGTTGCTATTTACATATAAAAATTAATATGTCACCAACCAATTTATCTGCTGCTTACACACAAATGTGAGTGTGTGGACGGTACTCAAATTCATATATGTTGTTGCAATTTCAACCAAAACCCATTCCTTCGAATTAATAAATAATGAAACACAAAACTATTTAAAAAGAAACACATTCAGCTTTTATTTGTCAAAATAATTAGATTTTGTAGTATTTTCGTCGGTATTACCTAAATATGCACAACTTTTCAAAAGCCTTTGCTACCATCTTCAACTTGTATTATGTTGTTGTAATAGCAAGACGAAAAGCACAACACTTTCTATCACCATCGTTATTACTTCGCACAGATGTATTGCAATAGTTCGTTATGAAAGAATCATTTATTTTTTTATTTATTTTAGAAGTAAATTCATTTATATTTTTATACAAATAGTTTATTTATGCATCCACAAATAATATTTTTTCCACCTCAAGTAAATACATGTGAGCATGATCACTAACACTAGCAATCACTTAGTTACAATTGGAAGTTTGGCGATCGCGTTTATTTGGCGTAAGAAAAAAACTTGTTGCACAGCGACGGTGGTTGTGCTCTTTTTAGGCGTCGTGAAATGTAAATTTCTCCTAGATGAAAAAACAAGTTATGGTGAAATGAAAATTTTTCATTAATATTTTCCACTCATTTTTTTTATGGAGTTTCACCACGAAAACCTAATATAGTAACACCCTTAATCGCGGAAAAAGGGTTTTTAACGGTGAAAAACGAACATGGTACCAGTAATGTAGTAAAATGTAAAAAGGAACAAAATGTAAAAAAAATTACACCAGTATTCACCAAACTTTGTATGTAGATTTGTAGATAGGATTATTTGAAAGATTTCCTTTATACAACTGTTTAATAAAACTATTTGAAGGCTTTATTAAGTTTTGTAAATAACACCTTCGTGAAGTTACCAATGATAACCATCAACGATAACTCATAAGATGACAGTAATACGGGGTGACATTTACACATAAAACTCGGCATGTACGGAAATTATCAGGATTCACTGAATAAGGTTAAGCCAAGCGATCAGCCGATATACTTTTTTTTTAATATTTGGCAGTACTTGGCATTGAGGATGTCAACTTGTTCTCTTTTTACATTCATTCTTTGTTTACGTTTTCTCCTATATGATGACATTTTCAATCGTCAGATTTGACATCCTTAATGATGTTTATGGGGCCTATCCACTTTGTGTTTTGCATGTGACCTAACCTTCTATTAGTGAATCCTGGGAAATTATCAAAATTTGTTCACAGCTTAATAACCTGGCGACTAATTCCATTCTGGAGGCCAAAAATGGACTTCGTTCAAAAAAGTGCGCATAACAAATCAAAGGGGAGATTAATACCTTCCAGATTTCTGTTTCGAAACCGGAGGGCAGGAGTCGAAATCCAGTGTGGAAGCCATAAAACGACTTTCTTTTAAAAAGCGTATATACCAAATAAAAATGGAGATCAATACCTTCAATTTGGTATACAACACATATCCCAGAACTGTTTTTCGTGGAACAAACATTCCACATTTCTGTTTCGAAACTGGAGGACAGGACATAAAATTCAGTCTGAAGACCATAAATGGAATTCGTTAAAAAAGTTCGTATACCAAATTAATGGGGGGATCAATACCTTTAATGTGTTATACCACATTTATTCCAGAACTGTTTATAGTAGAACAAACCTTCAAGTTTTCTGTTTAGAGACTGGAGGGCAGGAAACTAGATCCACTCTGGAAGCCATTTTCTTGACAGAAATCTGAAAGGTTTGCTTTACGAAAAACAGTTCCGGGATAAGTGTGGTAGAATTTGGTATACCAAGGTTTTGATCTCACCTTTAATTTGGAATATGCTCTTTCTTGAACGAAGTCCATTTATGGCTTCCAGAGTGGATTTAGTGTCCTGCCCTCCAGTTTCTAAACAGAAAATGTAAAGTTTTATTTTAAGAAAAAACGGTTCTTTGATAAGTGCTGTATACTATATTAAAGGCATTGATATCCCATTTAATTTGATAAACTCTTTTTTGAATAAAGTCCATTTATGGTCTCCAGACTGAATTTATTTGTCCTGCCCTCCGGTTTCGAAACAAAAATCTGGAAGGATTGATCTACAAAAAACAGTTCTAATATATGTGTGGTACACCAAATTAAAGGTACTGATCTTGCCTTTAATTTGGTATACACACTTTTTTGAACGAAGGTCATTTATGGGCTCCAGACTGTATTTAGTGTCCTGCCCTCCAGTTTCAGATTAGAAATCTGGAGGGATTGTTCTACGAAAACAGTTCTGGGGTAAGTGTGGTATAACAAATTAAAGGTATTGATCTCCCCTTTAATTTAGTACCTATTTGAAGGAAGTCCATTTACGGCCTCCAGAATGGAATTAGTTTGTTAATATTCTGGCGGCAGTAGCTATAAACGGTTGATAATTTCCTTACATGCCGAGTTTTTGTGTTTGTGTCACCCTGTATTACTGCCATCTTAGAGTTCTATATTTAAGACTAAAATGAGAAGTAAAAAATTAATATATCTGTTTATATAGAAGCAATATCAATGCAATGACCGACTAAAACAAAATCTAATAAAGTCAGTTGGAAATCATTGCGCAAAATTTTAGCCTAATCGGATGAAAATTGGGCCCTCTATAGGCTTGAGAATTAAAAACGGGAGATTTAATAAGGAACCTATAACAGGTTATGAGCCGATTCATACTATCGTGAAATACTCAACAAGAAGGGCGATTAAAAATGTGTGATTTGGATACATTCATGATCGGATCGCAAAATTTATTATCAAATTTTACAAGTAATATAGGAAAGATATCAATCGATATTAATTCAAAAACTAAAGTATCGATAGTGTTATCGATATTTTGCCAGCTCTAGTTCGTAACCCATCATCCATATTGATGGAAAGAAATTAATCTTCCAACAAAAACTTGCTCGATAACCGATGCGAGAATTAGGCCCCTGGGCTGCGGAGTGTGGATTGAGTGCGTGAAAGCTAAGAAGACGGAGCAGGTATTGTTCACACAGAGACGGAGAGTACCCGAGGTTAGGTTTCCCTCTCTGCAGGGTGTGGCACTCGATCTATTAGAAACAGCCAAATTCTTTGGTGTGGTTCTGGGCAGTAAGTTGAACTGGAATCTCAGCAAGGAATTGAGGATTAAGGTGTTTGCAGCACTTTACTACTGTCGGAGGCTCGTGTGTAGTAGATGTGGTTTGAAACACAATGGGGCGATTATATTGTAGATAGGAACCAACATTGAGTTAAGTGGTTGTCCGACAACGCAACCAAAATAAAAATTTGTATTTTGAATGGCAACTTTTATCAACCGATGTCGATAATAGCGTTTTGGCGGTCCGACAGCAAGAAAATGTGTTGACATAATAATTAAATCAACATCAAAAAAGCTAGAAATTGTGAAATCGATCCGCCAAACATATTTTGCATCTCAAAGGCAAACAAAGCAAATGGTGGCTGTTAAAAAAATTATAACTAGTAAAGAAGTAAATAATACACCTGCTTAAGAGTGTGTCATTGTTTTTTTTTTGACGATATGTTACTGTTTTTACGCTATAAATTGTTGTTTTATGAGAAAGAGGACTAAAAAATATGCGGATTAGTCGCCTACACAGTCAACGGTGCTTCTTTGATGTTTTCTTTTTGGGGCAGGCATTAAGGCGGATTTAATAAGGTGGTCTCACGCGAACAGCTGTTAGCAGCCGGCCAACTTTGACAGTATTAAGATGACAGATTTTTATTTGCATTCTCTTTGTTGTTATCTTCTTTCTCGCATATTCTCTGCTCATGTATGCACACGTATACACACACGCACAAAAATGTCTTTATTTGTGTTGGCAAAACGTCGATCAGCTTGATGGCAAGATGGCGAATTGCACCATATGATTTGTGGTTGTTGTACAAATGAGACCACCTTTAATTGTTTCGCCACGGGCAGGCACAAGGAGAACAACAGCCAAAGTAAAATGTACAAATGGATAAAAAGAAGCAGCTTTTCCTTGAAGAAAGGTCTGCTCGCGTACTTTTCTAGTAAAAATTTGCAGAAGAGTAAGAGCCATTTTACTCTCTTTAAAAAATTTGCAAGCAAAAGTCCGCGAACGACTTCCAGTGAACATTTGCAGAAAAACAGATGATTTTTGTTTTGGTTTGTTTTGATTCACTTGCTTGAAAAACAAATTTTTTTAAATAAAAAATGCTTGCGAATTTTCCTTAAATAAACGTCAATTTATTGACCCGAGAGTGAAAAGGCTAGAAGGGGAGCCATTTCTACGTGCCGCTGCACAGCCATCACAAATTACCGTGCAATCCTATGGCAGCCGGTTGTACGTACCACATTGGCCCGATGGAGTCTTTCAGTTTACAACACACAGCTACAACAACAACAACCATGTATCAACCGTGGCGCCACGTCGAGCAAAGCGCTGGTTCCATACAGAATCTCTACACTGGTGCTGAAGAATCTGTATCTACCAATCAGCCTATCTCAGCACTATTATAGTACACGGTGTTTGGAAGATGGGCAGTCTGATTTCGCTACTGAAATCTGAAAAGGACACGAACGAGGGGGAGTCGTATAGACGATCTCCCTTATTTCATCAGTAGCTAAGACGCATGAAGGGCTACTCCATCCGCTCCTCTCGTTGGACAATTTCCATCCGCCGAGCATCAGCATGCATTTCGAAGGCTGCATAGGACTACAACTGCTTTACATGCCATCACCGTATACAAAAGTAACAAAGATACCTTCGACTTACCATCTAATGCTTATGGATATTGCGGCTAGATAAATTGCTACAACCACTGATGTGAGGCTAAGGGAGCTTTCTATTTGGTCTTGTGGCGACTACGGACACTTTGTTATCATTGAAGATATATATTATATATATCATATAATATTTTCTAATCCCACTGTGCATCACTTGTTTAACTGCCCAGGTAGACCCACTCAATCCCATGGCAGCATCTTCCCTACTTAACAAAATGTTAAGGAATGGTGTTGGTCCGATTTTGCTGATATTTGAGGCAGTTAGTTTTCTTAGGCCCTTTGACATCTTCCGTTAATATGGCTCAGATCGGTTCAGATTTGGATATAGCTGCCATATAGACCGATCCTCCAATTTAGGGTCTAAGGCCCATAAAAGCCACTTTTATTATCCGATCTTGCTGAAATTTGGGACAGTGAGTTGTGTTAGGCCCTTCAACGTCTTTTGTCAATTTGGCTCAGATCGGTTCAGATTTGGATATAGCTGCCATATAGACCGATCCTCCGATTTAGGATCTTAGGCCCATAAAAGCCATATTTATTATCCGATTTTGATGAAATTTGGGGCAGTGAGTTGTCTTAGGCCCTTCGACATTCTCTATTAATATGGCTCAGATCGGTGCAGATTTGGATATAGCTGCCATATAGACCGATCCTCCAATTTAGGGTCTTAGGCCCATAAAAGCCACATTTATTATCCGATTTTGCGGAAATTTGGGGCAGTGAGTTGTGTAAGGCCCTTTAACATACTCCGTCAATTTGGCTTAGATCGGTTCAGATTGGAATATAGCTGCTATATACACCGATCTCTCGGTTTTAGGTTTTGGGGCCATAAAAAGCGCATTTATTGTCCGATGTTGCCGAAATTTGGGACAAAGAGTTAAGTTTAGCCCCTCCACATATTTCTGCGATTTGGTCAAGATCGATCAAGATTTGCATATAGCTGCCATATGGACCGATCTCTCGATTTAAAGTCTTGGCGCATAAAAGGCGCATTTTTAATCCGATTGCACTGAAATTTGACACACTGACTTATGTTATGCTTTTCGACATCCGTGTCGTATATAGTTCAGATCGGTTTATTTTTAGATATAACTACTAAAAAGACCAATATTTCGTTATATACAATTGAACAATAACTTTTACTTATTAGTATTTGGTCCAAATCGGAATATATATTGATGTAGCTGCTATGGTGTATAAGGTATGCAATTTTCACCGAATTTTGATGAAAGGTGGTTTACATATATACCCAAGGTGGTGGGTATCCAAAGTTCGGCCCGCCCGAACTTAACGCAGCTGGAAAACCCCTTGGGGGCTTTATTTTATCCAACAACTTACAGTTGCCAGCAGCGGTAGCGAATTAATGTTGGTACAATAGTCTTCTCAGTTCGAAAAAAAATACGAAGAAATTTTCAAAAATGGTGTCAAGAAATTTACTTTGTTCGGCGATGAAACCATAGATGTTGTCTTTAGCCTCATGTTAATTAGTACCCTATAGATAGATTCATCCCATTGTTTGTTCAAATGTAAATTTGTATTTGTACACCATGAGTTTTGTTATAAAATTTCGTATTTTATTACTACACATCAAAAAATAGGGAAAATTCATGTTATTTTCTAGTTCTCAGAACTACAATTTCAAATTTACATATTTTGAAGAAAAAGTATAAAGAAATAAACGGATACACAGTACAAAGAAGAATACACATACGTATGTTGTAGATTTGTATTTTTGCACATGATTTTCCGATGGATGTTGTGTGTTTATTTCTTGTTCCAGTGTAAAAATAGTAATAATAGTATCAATAATAAAAATAATTAATGTTAAATTAAATTGCATTTAAAGAGAGACAAAAATTATATATTTTTATTACACACTATAGTAAAAGAATAATAAAAAAAACAAATAAAATTGTAGAACTCGATGAACAGGTTTTATTTGTTTTCAGTTGATGCTTGATTTTGTTTTGGGCTTGATAAAGTTTTGTATTACATAGTTTGATGTTTCTTGTTTTCATCATTGCGGGAGGTGGTTTCTTTTGAATATATTTTTTTTAAGAAATAATGTTTATATTGCTAGCAGTAAGGATAGAAATAATCAATAGAATCTGTTTTGATTTTTCACTCTACTCCATAGGTAAATCTTAATAAAATGTGATTTTGGAAAATAACATCAAAAACAATGAAAAATGTTTATCCTTTTTTTTAGAAAATCATTGTTGTTGTTGAAAATTATAACATTTTCAATAAAAACTGCATAAGAGAATGAACTACAAACACCAGCGGTTCACCTAAACAACAACATAATTGATTTCTTCGGGTGTCAGAGGGGATACCACTTTTGACTTTTACTTTTAGTAGGCTTCTTAACTTTCCTTAAGACCAGTAGGGTTTAAGGAGAAATTTGTGTGTTTCCGTCTGAATTGCCTGTTTGCCTTGTTGGTTATTCTCTTACCACTCGTGGAGTTTCCAGTGTAAATATTGTCCTTGCTTGCGTGGAATGCCTGATACATTTTACATTCCTCATTAGGCTTGAGAAATTGCTCAAAAGAATTTGGCTTTGGAAATTACTAAACTTCACTTGGGAATACAAGGCGATAGCTTCCCTTTTTTGTTTTTTTTTTTGATTCGGGAAAATAAAGAGAACATTTGAAAATTAATGTTTGTTACTTTTTACTAAAGTAAATATGTATGTATATGTATGCGTATTACAGTTAAAATAAATTTAAATTAAAAAAAAACAAACAAAATAATAATAAAAAATATTTCATAAGAGAATATTTCCTATACATCGAAAACACCATAAAAAGAGCGTTTTAATAAGAAATTGCCTTAGAAGTGTGTGGGTAAATGAATAGAAAAATAACACCCACACACGCACACAGACACATGCTAAACTAGATTGTTTTTTAAATGTTACGAGTTAGATGGAGTTGTTGTAAACCAAAGTTACAGGGAAAAACTGAGATTGGGATAGGTGGAGGTGGTGGTGGTGAGTGAGGGCGGTGGCGGCGGCGTATGGTTTAGAGTTGATACAATTTTATGTTGCCTCTTTTCTCGCAGAATCACTCAGATGACAGTTAGACTCTGTTTCCGTTTTATACATTAAATAAACAAAAAGTTTGCAATATCTTGCATTTTGTTTTTCTTTTTCTTTTTCGTTCTCTCCTACAATTTCTTTTTTCCGTGTAAAAATATCCTAAATGATATACAAACATATCACCATTAAATATTATTGTTGTTTTTTGTTTTTGTGGTTGTTGTTGTTGCTATTTCTGCTGGGGCTTTTGTAGTTGATGTTGTTATTGTATGTGCTGCTGTTGTTGTTGTTGTTGTTGTAGCTGTGTCATATAACAGTGTCGCAGTGTTAACTAATTGTTAAAATCTGGATCTTACAAATACAGCACTGGAATCGTGTTCACTGTAGCCCAGACGTTTGGTATGTTTGAAAACTTCATTTGTTATCGATGTAACAGGCATCGATTGGTCCAGATTTTCTGCCATACTTAGAACTAGTCGCAAGTCTTTTTGCATATGGCTAAGTGGTTGTTGGGGATTAAAATCGCCCTTGGCCATTTCTGAAAAAGAAAGAAATACAAAAATTGGCATTATTTTCAAATAATTTTGAATAACAATGACTTAATTGACAATAAAAGCTCGGCCGGGCCGAAACTTATATACCCTCTAAGATTAATAGCATTTGTCGACTTCTTTCCCGGTATCTATTTTTGGGGATGTGTGTTGTGGATTACAACTATGTCTTGGAGAATAAAATTCTGCCCTTTACCGTTCAAAAAATGCCAATTTAACAACTTAAAACACTCTTCCAGACTAGCGAAATTCTAGTTTCAACAGCTTTTTGTACCGAGTTTGGAAGGCCTATCGCAATTGTAAAAGCTAATCCTTATTAAAAACCTCTGGGGCATACAAAAACAAAGATTTGAAGCTTTCCTTATGTTTTTTTTATATGTCTAATCACTTTTTTCTCTACTTCAATTGTGTGAACTCCGAGAAACATTTATACTTGCTAATGCTTTAATTTACGAAACAAATATTGCATTAAAAAATGAAAATGAGTAGTAGCCATTTGTTTTTCTCTCCTCTTACATGTATAGCCCTACTAGCTGACCCGGGCCCGGGCCATGTTACGAAAATAGTATTGGGTTGCCCAAAAAGTAATTGCGGATTTTTCATATAGTCGGCGTTTTCACAGCTTGTGACTCTGTAATTGCATTCTTTCTTCTGTCAGTTATCAGCTGTTACTTTTAGCTTGCTTTAGAAAATAGTGTAAAAAAAGTATATTTGATTAAAGTTCATTCTAAGTTTTATTAAAAATGCATTTACTTTCTTTTAAAAAATCCGCAATTACTTTTTGGGCAACCCAATATATCGCTTGACTAACAGTCTAACAATATAAGTGCCTTTATCTGAATCCCATATGATCTTTATTGGTCTACGAATTTATGTTTGGATGTAAGGTTTACTCCATTCTTAAAATACTTCATTTCAGCCCGATATTCTCATGATGTCTGATTTAGTGGTGTTTTACGGGGAGAGGTGGTCTCCAGATACTTGGCCCTGAAAAAATATCAGCATCGTGCTCTTCTCTCAAATATTTTTATTTAAATTTATTAAACCCCATATTGCCATTGGCTTAAGAGGAGTTTACAGGATGAGGCGTCCCCCAAACACATGGCCCCAAAATAGGTTATCAAATTCGTTTTCTAATCTCAAATACCTTTCATTTGAGTCACATATTGGCATGGATGAAACATTTTACCCCTTTGGGGGTGTTTTGGGAAAGGGCTCAACATTTGGATATCAAAGTTGTATTCTACTCCCAAATACATTTATTTGAGCCCCATATTGCGATGGTCAGTAAAAAATTGCTGTTTTTGGGGTATTTTGGGTATCAATTCTTGCTCTACTCCCCAATACCTTTCATTTAATCTCCACAATGCCATGGTGGGTAAATATGCCCGATTTATGGGTGTTTTGGCGATTGGAGTGGTCCCCCAAACACTAAGCCCGGAAAATATATCAGCAACGTACTCTATTCTCATATATCTATATATCATTTATTTGAACCCCATATTGCCATTGCCCTCAAAATTGGATATCAAATTCGTTTTCTAATCTCATTTAAACTCCTTATTGCAAAAGTTAGCAAATATGTCCGGTTTGGGGTCTTGGCCCTAAAAACTATGAATATTTAGTTCCACTCTCTTTAAGACCTAAATTGTCTTGGTGAGCAAATACGACCCATTTGGGGGTTGTTATGGTGGTGGGACGTCCGCTAGACAGTTGGCCCCTAATGTTGCTATCAGATACGTGGTCTACTCCCACATACCTTTAATTTGAGCCCCATATTTCCATAGTCGGCAAATATCACCGGCTTGGGGAGTGTTTTGGGGGATGGGCGGCCACTCAGTGAGTTGATTCAGATTCGTATTCTACTCGCAAATACCTTTACCATGGTCGGTAAATATGTCCGATTTAGGGGTGTTTTGGGGCTTGGGGTGGTCCCCCTAGCACTTGGTCCGACAATTGGATATCAGATACGTTTTCTTATCCTAAATACCATTCATTCCCATATTGTCGTGATTGTCTAAATATATGTTTGACAGGTTTTAGGGTGGGGCAGCCCCCTCTAGGTACCCAATCCGAAATTTAGGTACCAAATATTGATTTTTAGGGTACTACGTAAGAGTATACAAATTAAATCGCACCACCCATCTCCGAGATCTGGCGTTTCTGAAAATTAGGGTAAGGAGAAGGGTCAAAAAATGTAGTACCCTATTTTCACCACGGGGTCATTGTGCACCATCTGTGAAAATTTCAAGAAAATCGGTTCAGCCGTTTCTGAGTCTATAAGGAACACACAAACAAACAAACAAACCTACAATCAAACAAACACAAATTGATTTTTATATATAAGATTCTGAATAACAATTCCCTGAGAGTTTTTTCACTACTCCCTTTTCTTCTTTCCCTTTTCTTGGAGATGGGCGATGGGTAAATACTCAAAAGGTGTTTACCCGGTGAATTGGGTAAATACCCGGATTTGGATATAGCTCCCATAAAGACCGATCTTCCGAGTATTGAGCCTATAAATGAAGCATTTCTCATCCGATTTTGATGAAATTTTAAACTGCGTTTTGATAGATCTCTACACCTTTGTGCCAAACATCGTCCCGATCGGACCATATTTGGATATAGCTGCCTTATAGACCGATCTTCCGATATAGAGTATTGAGCCTATTAAAGGAGCATTTTTCATCCTATTTTAATGAAATTCGAAACAGTGCGTTTTGATAGACCTCTATACCTTTGTGCCGAACATCGTCCAGATCGGACTATATTTGGATATATTTGCCATATAGACCGATCTCTCGATATAGAGTATTGAGCCCATAACATGAGCATTTTTCATACGATTTTAATGAAATTCGAAATAGTGCGTTTTGATTGACCTCTACATCTTTGAGCCGAACATCGCCCAGATTGGATCATATTTGGATATAGCTGCCATATATAGACGGATCTCTCGACATAGAGTATTGAGCACACAAAATTAGCATTTTTCATACGATTTGAATGAAATTTGAAACATTGCGTTTTAAGAGGCCTCTACGTTCCGGATTGACCCGATGAAGTTCTTCATCGGCAAGGGCTGCCGCCTCAGTGTACAACACACTTGACACTCAACAGAATCAAGCAGACGAAAGACAGAACACAACAAACTGCTACAACATACCTATGTATATTCATATACCAATTCTAGAATTCTCGTCTTTTATTGTCAATAAATCTGAAAAACTTATGCAAACCTTCTGTGGTGGGTACGTGACATATTTAAGCCGGGAGAACCTAACAAAATTTGTACTTGGTTTTGATGAAAAAGTGAAAAATATTTGTACTTTATAGGGCCAACGGTGTTGTTTTTGTTGTAGCCACATATTTGCATGTGGAGGTAGTGATCTTCGTCAAGCTTCTTTAAGTGAGCAAGCTCGGTCTGGTCCGTATGACCGATCGCGGACGGAACATGAAGGCGTCAACAACTCGCCTTGTCATATTGTGCATCATAGCCACCCAGACGCACACTAAGATTCTCCACTCAATACCGCTGATTGTGCGCGACTGCAATTGCAGCTACACGACATGGAGAATTTCTCTATGCGCAACCTGTGGACGCCCCCCGTAACCTTTAGCTTTCTCATAATAATGATGAAAACCACACAGATCGGAGCTAAAAGCTCCAAGCTCACGGCATGGGGCCGACCATGTACATTTTGGTTGTTTACTGATTGATGTCGTGTCCAGTGACATTTTCGTATTTAGCTCTGCTGATGAATCTGAACCGATCTGCATTGTTTATTCGTCCTTATCACCACTAGAATATAACAATCTAAACCAAACATCTAACTGAATTATTGTACCCACCACCGAAGGATGGGGGTATATTCATTTTGTCACTCCGTTTGCAACACATCGAAATATCCATTTCCGACCCTATAAAGTATATATATTCTTGATCAGCGTAAAAATCTTAGACGATCTAGACATGTCCCTCCGTCTGTCTGTTGAAATCACGATACAGTTTGTAAAAATAGAGATATTGAGCTGAAATTTTGCACAAGTTCTTTTTTTTGTTCATAAGCAGGTTAAATTCGAAGATGGGCTAGATCAGACTATATCTTGATATAGTCCCCATATAGACCGATCCGCCGATTTAGGGTCTTAGGCCCATAAAAGCCACATGTATTATCCGATTTTGCTGAAATTTGGGGCAGTGAGTTGTGTTAGGCCCTTCGACTTCCTTCGTAAATTTGGCCCAGATCGGTTCAGATTTGGATATAGCTGCCATATAGACCGATCCTCCGGTTTAGGGTCTTAGGCCCACAAAAGCCACATTTATGATCCGATTGTGATGAAATTTGGGACAGTGAATTGTGTAAGGCCCATCGACATCCTTCGTTAATTTGGCTCAGATCGGTCCAGATTTGGATATAGCTGCCATATAGACCGATCCTCCGATTTATGGTGCCACATTTATTGTCAGATTTTGCTGAAATTTGGGACAGTGAGTTGTGTTAGGCCCTTCGACATCTTTCTTCAATTTGGTCCAGATCGGTTCAGATTTTGATATAGCTCTCATATAGACCGAGTTCTTGATTTATGGTTTTGGGCCCATAAAATGCTCATTTATTGTCCGATGTCGCCGAAATTTGGGATAGTGAGTTAAGTTAAGCCCTTTGACATACTTCTGCAATATCGCACAGATCGGTCCAGATTTGGATATAGCTGCCATATAGACCGATATCTCGGTTTTAGGTTTTGGGGCCATAAAAGAGGCATTTATTGTCCGATTTCGCCGACATTTGGGACAATGCTTTGTGTGAGGCTCTTCGACATTTTTATGCAACTTGGCCCAAATTGGTCCAGACTTGGATATAGCTGCCATGTAGACCGATATCTCGATTTAAAGTCTTGGACCCATAAAAGGCGCATTTATAATCCGATTTCACTGAAATTTGACACAGTGACTTATGTTAGGCTTTTCGACATCCGTGTGGTATATAGTTCAGATCGGTTTATTTTTAGATATAGCTACTGTACTTATTAGTATTTGGTCCAAATCGGAGCATATTTTGATATAACTGATATGGGACATAAGGTATGAAATTTTCACCGAATTTTGATGAAAGGTGGTTTACATATATACCCGAGGTGGTGGGTATCCAAAGTTCGGCCCGTCCCAACTTAACGCCTTTTTACTTGTTTTTCTTACGTTTTTGCGCTACTTTTATTTTGGTTGTTTCATTTATCACTGAATGTCTTTGTGCAGCTGAAACCAATTGGGTTTTACTTTTCTTTCGTAAAAAGGAACCCTGATACGAACCAATGTTCGTCTCAAGAAGGCATGCTTCTACCATTGCACAGCTCACTAATTACTGAGTAGGTGGAAGCATGTAATCTTTTTAGTTTTCTGTGTAATCAGCTTTGAGTCGTCTATTTTATCAGGTGGCAAATTAATCATACTTTTAAGATTTTCCCGGTATGTATTATTGTTTTATAATAGTCTGGTTTCCTTGCTAGAAGAAACGTTGAGGAAAGGGATCAAATAAGACTGAATGCGCTCTACTCCTGTACACAAAGGAAAAGCCTGACACGGGATATCAGTGAGCACAACACACACTGGAACATTGAGATCCGATTTGTGTGGTGTTCATTACTGTCACGAGCTGCTTAGCTGCGAGCTACCGGACGCGTCCACAGGTTGCGGATAGTGGAGTGCTTCATACGGAGTAGCTGGAACGGCAGTCGCGGTATCGAGCGGAGAGTCGCAGTGAGAGTCCGGGCAGCATTGGCTCTGGCACAAATACTGAGTGCCTATTATGGTCGATATGACAAGGCGGGTTATTGGCGCCTTTAAATAAGCAATGACCTCCCTGTTCCCGCGGCGATTGCTCCTTTGGACCGGAACGAACTTGCTCACCTACAGTAGCTTAAGGAGAATCGCCACCTCCACTTAAAAATGTGGCTACGACAAATACACAAAGGAAAGGGATTTGGACTTAGTCCGGGGACAGTATACTGCATTTTTTTGGATTGTGGTTTTCTGCAGTGCTCAGTTCAGGAGCAAAGAGAAGTACTTCTAGAGTGGCTCTAAATGCCATGTACGATTGTTTGCCATTAAAACTTTATGGGGTGTGCGTCAATGAAGGTCGCTCTCAGTCTTAGAGAGTCAGGATACTGAAGTTCCTCAAACTATGGACATTCTTTTGTTTTGTTGGGTATGGCATGGTGGCAGGCCATATGGATTATGTTCCACTTGAATCCTTCCTTGCTTAAGGGCTGAACATAGTTTTCCCTGAAAGGGAATACCTCGTCATTCCCAGGATCTTTTGTATACACGGACGGGTTTAATTGGATGAGGTTACCGTGGGAGGAGTCTACATTGAGCTTGAAATAAGGGAAACCACTAAAGACGATATAGAAGCAAGACTATTACGGTATGCACGAACAGTCAGGTGCTGAAGATTCTGTCTTCAGGCCATGTGATATTGAGACTGCTAAGGAGATGCAGAAGTATTCAAATGATGGGAAATCTGTCAGGCTTTGCTGGGCCCCGAGCTCATGTTACTGAATCAGTGAACCCACCCTGTGTGAGCTCTTTGTTAGTTGGAACCTTTCTGGCGACGAGGTTTGCAGGTTGGCTAAAGTCTAGTGACCAAGTGTTTCACGGAACGGGACGTCACTTATCCAGGGACTGAGGACTCACGATCTCGAATTGCTAATCTTTTACGTCGCGTTCGACACGGAGGGAGGCGAACTTCTACTGGGTTTTCGTTGGCAGGGAAGGGATGGGATTATGTGTTAACACTTCTTTCCCTCTCTTCTAGGGATGAACACAATGGCTGCCTGGATAAAGTTCTCACATATGAAAATTTCTCTCAGGTAACCGTAGCGCAGAGGTTAGCATATCTGCCTATGACGCTGAACGTCTGAGTTCAAATCCTAGCGAGAAAATCAGAAAAATATTCAGTGCTTATCAGCTCCAAATGCTGGCGGCATTTGTGAGGTACTTTGCCATATAAAGACTTCTCCCCAAATGGGCGTAGGACGCCGTTCGGACTAGGCTATAAAAAGGAGGCCCCACCATTGGTCTTAAAAATGAATCGGATAGCGCTCATTGATATGTGAGAAGTTTGCCCCTGTTCCTTAATGAAATATGCATGTCCGCCTGCCCGCGGTATGTTGGGTTGCCCCGGTAGCCGAGTTGGTAGCGTGGGTTCGATTCCCGCCAAACGCCTTAATCTGTAGCTACTGTGTTATCACAATGGATTTAAAATTGTCTATGTGTGTCTGTAAAGGACTGCCACTCTTACCTAACGTAACCTATAGCAGTGTGTTGTATTATATCTGTTATCTGCTTAGTTCTGCTAATATCTAGATCCAGACTCGGCGACTAAAGGGATCAGGGTATGAGACGAGTAGGATTAGCTGGGTAATTAAACAGGTGTTGTGTGGTCATAGGCCACAATCGGGACACATATTTCGTACGTTGGCATCAATCCTAGCTCAGTGGGAGTTGAGGCGGCTGCATTTGACGAGACGCAATTGAACCGAAACTGTTGTGGTTTCCTGGGGGAGGTCAATCTCTTCATATTTTGTCTTGTGAGGATTTTGGATCTTTTTGTTTTCTTCGGTTTCTTTTTTCCCTCAACTAATTTAAAAAAATGGAAAAAGTGAATTCTTTTAAGAAGCCAAATAGGGATTCAAATAAAGGAAAATGGCATGTAGTTTTTGAAACGCTACTTTCATCGGATAAGTCTGGAAAATTTCCGATTCCCTATCTGCATGAGGCATGACGACACAAATTAGCCAAGATCTCAATCAGGTCAAGCTTCTTGTGACACTTGACATATCGAAGGCCAAGGCGCCTCTACCCCCAAGACTGAAACGTTGAATTACATATTGCTTGTGTATAGTGATAATAAGTACCAGCACTTCAAAGGGTATTGAATCTCCGGCACTATTTAACTTCTATCTATAATTTGTTACATACTATTTTGATTACTATTTTGATTTGGATCCAAATGATACTCGTCATCAATCTATGCTATGGGAGTCACAAGTCATGCACTTTGTAGCTATTTAATGCTTTTGATACCGTATCTGCATATAAATGCTGTTTAAGTCCACCGTTAAGCAGTTGCATATACTAGATGACGTTGTTGTTGTAAAGTGTATTGTACGCCATTCTGCATTCGTTGGCTATGCTATGCAATATCAAGCTGGAAGTCCATTCAGACGTCAGCAATTCTTGGTAGGTGCCTTGGTAGCTAATAATTTGGCAATTGTACCGTATATCCCATACACGAATGTCTTTTTGTCGTTTTAAGCACGAACACTGAGGTAATACTTGGTGTTTTTTGTTTTGTAATCGCACTTACCTCTTCCTTTAGCTAACAATAAATCTGATTTCATTGACGTCAATTGGAAAATATCCAAAATATCCTTTAGTGAAATTGAGAAACGATCAGCTATAAATTGATAACAAAAATTTATTAATAATCAGACTCTTTGACCAAACGAAAGGAACCATGGAACTTACCCAATGCCAAGGCCTCTGATAAACCAACTAAACTTACGCCCAATATGGTTTGCAGTATCAAGTTTACTTTGCACGCATTACCAACATCTGCTAAAGTATTGATACGGGTAGTGAAACAATTAAACAATAAAAGCAGGAAAGGAATGTAAAAAATAAAAAAAAAGAAAAGAACAAAATGCAAATTAAGCAAAAAGGAAAATGTTAAGCAATAAATTGTAATAAATAATATTAACAACAATCACAAGTACACAACATAACATAAAGCATAGTGATAGAAGTGCATTAATATCGGAAACGAAGCCGGCCAAAGAACCAGAAAAGTTGGTAGGTGGTAGGCAGACAAAATGCAACAAGAAAGAAGAAAAAACACAATTACGTTAAAATTATTTTGTGACAAATATTGTGTTGGCAACATGAAATAATTCAACAAAGGCTCGAGAGAGAGGGACAAGAATGTCCGAACAAGTCGAAACAGTCTTCAAAGCTTCTAAAATTGTTGTATTTTTCATTAAACATTTGAATAGGTGGTCTGTGTTTAATATTTTTCTCTCTCCCCAACTTTTGTTCATTTTTTGTGCTGTATAACGACATTTCAGCTTTACAAACTTACCTCCCAAAAAGAATGTATTTTTGGCAATTGTTTTGAAGCAGGACTGACATTCATCGAACACTGTTCGATCACCACCGGCCAAAATGATGAGCATGCCGTTTTCTGCTTCTTCGCGGGTGCCATGAATTTGTACCTCCAAATAGCGGCCATTGCTTTGCGTAATACCCTCGGCAATGTCCTGTGATGTTTCCGGATCTATTGTTGACATCTCAACATAGGCTTTATTGCATAAATCAGCACGTAAGACACCGCAGTTGCCAAACACCAACTAGAAAGTAATTTTAAAAAAGAATTTAGCAACAACAACTTTTTTTTTGATAGTTATCATTTGACTACTTACATCTTTCGAAGCTTTTGGATCGGAGACACAACAGAAGATAATATCCGCTGCATTGACCACATCTTCAGGTGTGTCTTTGACATCGGCCCCCGCCTCTCTAAATGGCTCGCATTTAGACATTGTACGATTCCACACCACAACTTTGTGTCCAGTACATATCAAGTCTTTAACAATGGTAGATCCCATAATGCCCAAACCTAGGAAGCCAAATGTCAAATCTGAAGGTACAATATCACGTTCGGCCAATGTCTGTGAACGCGTACTCATATCGATTGTCTGAGTTTCTGGCACCCTCACATGTGGACGTTCCAGCAAAGCTATTGAATTATTATTACGACGGGGCGGACTCGCATGACCACCAATGTGGGCCAAGGCTTCTGTGATAATTCTACGTCTAGGAGAGGCATGCTCCTCTATGTAATCATTGGTGATATGTGGCGGTGTGTTATCGTTACGTCTACGTTTTGCGGTTGCCGGCGTTTGCGAGACTCTACGTTTCGTTGCTGCCTTCGATATGGTGGATTTGGATTTAGTACTCGGTGCAGTGGAAGCTTTAGCTTTTGGCACTCTTTTAACAGGTGTCTTGGTCACTGTTACCACACCGCCAATTGCGCCCTCAATGTCGGAATGAATTTCTCCATTGTTGTCCAGATTATTTGCATGTGTGTCAATGGTGTTCTCATCTTCAGTATTAAAACCATCGCGAATTTTATCAAAATCAGCTTCTGTGGGTTGGCTTCGTATGCCAGTACTTTTGCTAACGATTCCATCGATTTCGGTTGGATCGTCTATGTGCTTTGTAATGTCCTCCATTGCCTGGCGGAACGATGCCGGTTTGTTTAATTTGGATAGTTGATCTTTCCATGGCCCTTCGAAGGGTTTTAAGTTGGCGCTTTCAATCCAAGCACTACAATATAGAATTGAGCATTTAAATTATAGATTATCCAAAGATGAATAGAAAACAAATATGTATGCTTACAAATTACGCGATCCAAAAAAGAACACACATTTTGAATTGGATTTGTGTGCATTTGACAGTAGCTCTATTGGAGGCTCTACAATCTGAAAATTGAAAGAGAAAAATATACACAGATGTTAGAATAGCATACGAGTAAACAAATTAAAACACTAAAAAATTAATTATAAATAAATACTACATCCTTATGTAAAAAAGATTTCATTCGAAATGCATAAATTGAGTTTTTTCCCTATTAATGCCATAAAGTAAATACTGTTGCCTATAGCGCCGAATGTTTTCTTTTCAAATCCCGCCGAGAATATCAACATAGATAATTAAATCGTCCCCAGGACCAGTAAAATTTTCACCGGCGGAACAACAGTCGAAGAGCTTGGATCATTTATTCCTTATAACTTAACATCGTCTCATGCCACAGAGCTAGCATACATCTTAGACAAGCGGAGGGCAAATACACACACACACACTATTGCACTTTGCAGTTACTTGTATTTGGAAATATTAAAACAGAAAATCTAAAACTAAAAGTATCAGATGAGATTTCCACAAATAATGGAAAAGTGTCATACTATGGTTGGTGTTGTGGTATCTTCTGGCTTTATACATAAAATATATGTGTACACATATAGTAATAAAAAATATGTATTGGGTTGCCCAAAAAGTAATTGCGGATTTTTTAAAAGAAAGTAAATGCATTTTTAATAAAACTTAGAATGAACTTTAATCAAATATACTTTTTTTACACTTTTTTTCTAAAGCAAGCTAAAAGTAACAGCTGATAACTGACAGAAGAAAGAATGCAATTACAGAGTCACAAGCTGTGAAAAAATTTGTCAACGCCGACAATATGAAAAATCCGCAATTACTTTTTGGGCAACCCAATAAATTAAAAGAAATAAAAATAAATTTAAAAAAAAAAAAAAAATTAAAAAAAAAAACAAAAAAAAAAAATAAAAAGTAAAAATTAAAAAAAAAATAATATAAAAATAAAAAGTAAAAATTAAAAAAAAAATAATATAAAAATAAAAAGTAAAAATTAAAAAAAAAAATAACATAAAAATAAAAAGTAAAAATTAAAAAAATAATAAAATTAAAAAAAAAATAAAAATTAAAAAAAAAAATAAAAAATAAAAATTAAAAAAACAAATAAAAATTAAAAAAAACAAATAAAAATTAGAAAAACAAATAAAAATTAAAAAAATAAAAAATTGAAAAAAAAATAAAAAATTAAAAAAAAAATTAATAGAAAAATAAATAAAAATATATATAAAAAAGTAAATAAAAAAACTTATGAAAAAATGAATAAAAGGAAAATAAAATAAATCAAATATTAAATAAAAAATAATAATAATATAAAAAAATTATTAAAATAAAAAATTGCAAAAATGAAAAAAATATATAAAAATAAAAAAATATATATAAAAATGAAAAAAATATATATATATAAAAATGAAAAAAAAATATATATATAAAAATGAAGAAAAAAAAATTTACACATATATATATATATATATATATAATATAAATAAAAAAAAATACAAAAATAGAAAAAATTATTGTTTGTTTCTCTTTCGATACGAGCTGAATGATCGAAGATACAAATGGAAAAGGAAAGCCAAAGGTAGCAACAAACACCAACCACTATGGGATCCCATGGCAGCCGGTTGTACGTACCGGATTGACCCGATGGAATCTTCATCGGCAAGGGCTGCCGCCTCAGTGTACGTGTTCGTCTTTTTTCGTCATGGGAGAGGCACATCCCGGAGTGCCTTCTCCGTATGCTTTTGGTCCGTGCCGGGATTGAAAAGAACCCCGGACCCTGGTTCTGTTCCGTTTGCCAGAACCGCCTTCATCATCGGTCAGTGTCGGTGAGGTGTAACAGGTGCTTGGAGTGGGTACATTTCCGTTCTTGCTCTGGCCTAACTTCGCTACGGGAGTATAGTCATACTGGCTATGTCGCTAGGTGCTGTGCGAACACAGCCAGCAGTGGGTCACAAGCGTCGCCGTCGTCGCCTTCGGCGTCCTCGTCGTCGGACTATGTGACCCCCCCGACCTCTCCCGTACGGCAACTTATGCAAAGACAGCACCCTAGCCCTACTATTGCCAGGCCAGTGTCGGGAAATGTATCGTTCCTGCAGTTAAACTGCAATGGACTGCGAGGCAAGATTGATGAGATTGTGGATTTTATGAGTCGGAAGAGCATATCGGTCGCAGCGATCCAGGAGACAAAGCTGACTAACACCTGCAGCTTGCACAGTTGTCACGGCTACAATGTGCTACGTAAGGATCGCTCAAGGAATGGAGGTGGGGGATTGGCCTTCGTTATACACCATTCCGTGCAGTATAGACCTATCTCGCCTGCGCTTGACGCTAGTGACCCATACATGGAATGTATGGGGGTAGCAGTCAAGTCTGGTACTGCCGAGATAGAGATATACAACGTGTATATACCGCCGGTTGGCAGCTGTGTCCCGATTAATGGCCAGGCCTACAGCCCCGACATAAGTGGGTTGCTATCTGGCCATAGTCGTCTGGTTCTGGGGGATTTCAATGCACATCACTCGTCATGGCATTCTCCCCTAGGCAACGACCAGCGTGGCATAGCTTTGGCAGAGCAGATAGATAGCTCCACGTTTTGCACGGTGAATGGGGATGCCCCCACTAGGATTACGAGGAGGTGCAGCAGCTCGCCAGACATCTCAATCGCATCCCCTGATCTCCTGAGTGACGTATCCTGGCAAGCCGTCATCTCTTTGGGGTCAGACCACCTCCCCATAATCCTCACCATCGACCGACCACCCGACTTCATAACCTCTGAGCGCCGAACGTTCATCAACTATAAGAAGGCCAATTGGACTGGCTTCAGAGAGTATACCAATCGCCGCTTCAATGAACTGCCACCCCCCTCTGATGTGCTTGTGGCCGAGAGGAAATTCCGAGACATCATCAACGCAGCAGCCGCTCGCTTTATACCAGCCGGTCGAATACCGCAAGTGCGACCCAATTTCCCGGCGCAAGCAGTGGTACTCGCAGACGAGCGTGATGGGATTCGTGCTATGGACCCCGCTAACCCCAGAATCAGCGAGCTGAGTCTGGAAATAAACAGGGTAGTCAACGAACATAAGCGGAATTTGTGGCTGGAACACTTGGAGCAATGTAACTTAGGCACCGGTGCAGGCAAATTGTGGGCCACTGTTAAGTCTCTCTCGAACCCCGGTAGACGGGACGACAGGACCTCAGTCACTTTTGGCGAGTTAACCGTGACTGATCCGAAGAGATGCGCCAGGTTGTTCAACCGTCAATTTATCGTGCATCCCGAGAGAGACAGGGCAAGGAGGAGAGCCATTCGCCGTATTCGTGGTCTCCGAGCCGATGAACAGCCATCACAATTTACCGTGGGCGAAGTTACGAATGTCATCCGTGGCGCCAAATCTTCCAAGGCGTTGGGCCCCGACGGAATCTCTACATTGATGCTGAAGAATCTGGATTTACCTGGAGTTGAGTACCTTACCACTGTCCTTAACCTGTCATTGAACACTCTTATAGTTCCCGATGTCTGGAAAATGGGCAGAGTGATCCCGCTACTGAAGCCTGGTAAAGACCCGAGTTTGGGGGAGTCGTACAGACCGATCTCCCTTCTCTCACCAGTGGCTAAGACGCTTGAGGCATTACTCCTCCCGAGCCTCGTAGGAGAATTTCCATTCGCCGAGCATCAACACGGATTTCGGAGATTGCACAGCACAACAACAGCTTTGCATGCCATCACCACACACATTTGCCGTGGCTTCAATCAACCCAGGCCATGTGATAGGACGGTCCTCGTGGCATTGGACCTATCGAAGGCATTCGACACGGTCAGCCATGCCAAATTATTTGAGGACATCGCCAACACGTCCCTCCAGCCAGGCCTTAAACGTTGGGTCGCGAATTATCTGTGTGGCCGCCAGTCATTTGTGGAATTTAGGGATACGAAGTCAAAACACCGTAGAGTGAAACAGGGAGTTCCCCAAGGCGGGGTGATATCTCCGGCTCTGTTTAACCTCTACCTTTCCTCCATCCCACCTCCTCCAGACGGCATAGAGATCGTATCATATGCGGACGACTGTACGATCTTGGCATCAGGCCCCCCACCCATTGATGACATCTGCGATAGGTTGAACGTCTACCTCAACGAGCTTGTCTCATATTTCGCTGCAAGAAATCTGAAGATATCCGCCACCAAATCTTCAGCCACACTGTTCACTACAAATACGCGTGAGGTGAATTCTGAGCTGACTGTGATGGTCGATGGAGAATTGATTCCGACCATCAAGTGTCCCAAAATACTTGGCGTCACATTTGACAGCTCCTACACTTTCTCCCCACATGCCACAGCAATCTGCAATAAAGTCAAAAGTAGAAACAAGGTCCTCAAGTCACTCGCTGGCAGCACTTGGGGTGCAGACAAAGAAACCTTGTTGACCACGTACAAAGCAATTGGCCGGTCTGTGGTAAGTTATGCAGCGCCAGTGTGGTCACGTCAGCTTTGTGACACGCAGTGGAATAATATTCAGTTCTGTCAGAATGCCGCCCTCCGAACTGCGACGGGCTGCCTCCTTAGTTCTCATGTGGACCACCTCCACCAGGAGACAAAGATCCTACCAGTGCGAAGACATAACTACATGCTGTCTAAGCAATACCTTTTGGGCTGTTATCGCAGAAATCATCCAAATCATCATCTTGTGGATAGATACCCACCGCCCAGAAGCCTTAAGGTAGATCTACATGATCTAGAGCGTGAGGTCCAGCGCTACAAGAGAGAACCTCTAGATCAAGCGGGTCTGAACAACATTCATGCAGACACGGTAGCAGACGCGTTAACTGGCTACCGGGTGAATGTAGTCCTTGGAGAACGACCGCCACCCATTGCACCCGAAGAAATCGACCTCCCCCGGCAAACCAGAGTGATTCTGGCTCAATTACGTTCCGGCAGATGCAGCCGCCTCAATTCCCACAGAGCTAGGATTGATGCCGACGTGCAAGATGTATGTCCCGACTGTAACCAGGGACCGCACGATACACGTCACCTGTTTAACTGCCCGGCCAGACCCACTCGACTCAGACCCAGATCCCTGTGGACGCACCCCATCTTAGTCGCGGAGTTCCTGGGTCTTGACACTCAACAGAATCAAGCAGACGAAAGATAGTACACAATAAACTGCTACAACAACAACAACAACTATGGGACGCGTTTCGTCTTTGGTTAGAACACTTTTTAACTATATAAGGTGTGATGGCTTCAAGGGCCGTGCGTTGGTATTTTGTATTTAAACTATAAAATAATCATAAAAATAAAAAAAGAAATATATAAAAATTAAAAGAAATATATATAAAAAAAAATAATATATATAAAAAAATAAAATAAAATTAAAAAAAAAATAAAGTAAGATAATATGAAAACAAATAACACGAAAAATATAAAATAAACAAAATTAAATTTAAAATTAGAAAAAAAAGTAATAACAAACCAAAAAAATAAATAATAAAAATTCAAATAAAATAAAACAAAAAATATATATAAAAATAATAGAGAAAAAATAAAAAACAACATAAAATAATATATAAAAAAATAGAGAAAAACAAAAAATGTAAAAAAATAAGTGAAAATAAAATGTCAGAAATTCAGTGCTGCTCAAAAAATCCTTAGTTAATTTCCATTCTATGACATCCATTCCGCAACCTAGTACCAGAGTCTGTTATCCCCGGCACGGGATAACTATGAGTACCACGCAAACTGGAAGTTTGAGCTTGAATCTGTGTGGTGTTTTTCGTCATCCGGAGATGCTTATCTGGGGGCTTACTGGGGAGCGCGTCCACAAGTTGCGGATAGTGCTATGCTGTATACAAAGCTGTTGTAGCTACAGTCGCGGGCAATCAACGATATCTAGTGGAGTCTCTGTGAGCGGCCGACGCATCGGATAAAATATTGAGTGGCTATGATACTCGATGATAGGGCGAGTTATTGGCGTCATTAAATCACCAATGGCCATCATGTTCTCGCGGTGCTCGGCCGTATGGGCCGGAACGACCTTTTCTATTGTAAGAGCTTGAGGAGGATCGCCAACTCTGCATATAAAAGTGGCTACGACAATAACAGATACTTTAGCCGCGAAATTTAGGCATTGAATTAGGAATCGTTTAAACAAGCTGTCATTTGCCGCACCTATTCTGCATATGTGCACCCCTAGTACAAAGTGACCCGTAATATTGGGTTGCCCAAAAAGTAATTGCGGATTTTTCATATATTTGGCGTTGACAAATTTTTTCACAGCTTGTGACTCTGTAATTGCATTCTTTCTTCTGTCAGTTATTAGCTGTTACTTTTAGCTTGCTTTAGAAAAAGTGTAAAAAAAAAGTATATTTGATTAAAGTTCATTCTAAGTTTTATTAAAAATGCATTTACTTTCTTTTAAAAAATCCGCAATTACTTTTTGGGCAACCCAATAATACCGATTGCCATACTGCCTTTCTTCCAAATTTATTGATTATATACTATTAGTAAATATATAATAAATGTTAACCGCAAGTCCGGCCCTGTTCCGCTGCTGTTGTTACCCAAAAATTGTCTGCATTGTTATTGCTTTTGTGCAACTACTCAAATATATTACCTGCGTGCCAATCGAATTGCATGCATGCACTTTCACACATACTCTTGCGCATCTCTGTCTGGTTGCTGTCTAGCCACTGTCTGTGCTAATAGACTGGGGATGCACTTTTGTGTGTGAATGCAAGTACATAAACATTTTTTGTACATGAAGCCTTTTTTATACATGAATGCAGTTGCATTTTTGGTTTTGCATATAACATTAGTCTTTTTCGTAAGAAACAAGCAATTCAATAAAGTTGTTCAATTCGGAACTTTAATTTTTTTTTGAAGTTTGTTGTTTCTTATTTTCCTTTCGATCAACCTGTAAAAAATATTACATGCTCAAACAATAAATATGAAAAATATTGCAATTTAACAACTGCATCGGAACGAGCTTGTTCCTCATTGGAAGCTTGCCAAAGATTGCTACCCCCACATGACAGTATGTGGCTACAATTTTGTTTCTCAACAGCATCGAAACCATTTTTTTTAAGTTTCACACACAAGATTTTTAATCTTGTGATTATAACATATCAAATTTTATTGGTAAAAATATAACATATACACATAGTTCATAAAGTCTGCGTTCATGTGACAATTTCTTTTTTAATGATTAAAAAACAACATAAAAAAATAAAGTTAAATTTTGTTGTATATGTTGTATATGTTGTTTCTTTATATTTCTTAAATTAGAAAAAAAACAAAAATACAAGTTTGCTTTTACTTTTTTGTTCTAACTGTACTTTTGTCTCATAAGAAGAAATTATGACAACCAAAATGTCTGCGTTCTTTGTTTACTTCGAAAGTACCGTTGCTTTTTATGAAGCTTGTTCTTATTTTTGATCAGTTTCAGTTCATTATCATAACAAGTGATAGTTACACGTGTTTTTTTTTTTAATTTATAAATTTGGAAACATGGAAACTAAAGGAAAGGAAATATGCATATCTGAAAGAAAAATAATTATTAAACTGTGGAAAGGACAAAGCTTTAGAAATATTGGTGAAACAGTTGGAAGAACGTATTCTTCTATCCAGCGCCTAGTTAATAATTACAAAGAAACCAGCATTATAACATCAAAGCTTCGGCCTGGGCGTCCAAAAAAATTATCCGTTAGAGAAGAGCGCAAAGTGATTAATATGGCAAGCAACAACCCTCGTTTAACATCAACCAAAATTGTTGAAAATATTAAACAATGTTTAAAAAAAGCATCTGTGCCGAAACTGCCAGAAAAATATTACATAGAGCTGGATTTCATGGAAATGGAAGAGTTGCTCGAAGAAACCGTATATTTCAGTCATAAACAGACAAAAGCGGATTGCATTCGCTAATACTTTCATCAATAAGCCTACTGAATTCTGGAAAGAAATTATTTTCTCCGACGAGAGAAAATTCTGTATTTTTGGCATTAAAGTTCGACAAATAGTGTGGCGCAAGTCCGGGACAGAGCTGGAAAAACAAAATTTCGGTGGAGCACGGTGGTGGTGGAGTTATGGTGTGGGGTTGTATGGCTGATAGTGGAGTGGGTCAATTAGAATTTATTGAGTCCAAAATGGATAAATGGGGTTATCTCAGTATTTTGAAAAAAAAAAAAAATTGAAACCAAGGGTTAGCAATGACATTTTGGTTCTAACAAGATAACTATCCAAAGCATACATCAGAGTTTGTTAGGCTTTGGATTCTATATACCACTCCAAAGCAGCTTAAAACACCACCCCAATCACCAGATCTTAACCCCATTGAGCAGCTTTGGAATCTATTGGAGAAAAAAATTCGTCAGCACATTATAACCAGCAGGGAGATGTTACGAAGTGTCATGCAGGCAGAATGGGCGAAAATAACTTCTGAGGATACAGAGAAGTTGGTAAACTCCATGCCAAATAGCCTAAGTGCAGTCTTAAAACAACGTGGCTATCCTACCAAATATTAGGAATGAGTTAATATGTTTTTATTTTGTGTTTAAATAACTCTTCTGTTTATTTTTAATTACTGAACGCAGACTTTGTGGTGCTTATATTTAATTGTTATCATATTTAAATCGCTCTAGAGTGAAAGTGCATAACAAAACTTAAAATTTGGTTTTTATTTTTTAATGTTAGGAATATGAAGAAAAAATATATGTAAAAGAGTTGATTTGATTTATAATTTAATTTTGTGTTCTTTAACCAATCATAAAAGTTTGTCAGGTGAACGCAGACTTTATGGGCTATGTTCTAACAACTTTCTGGAATAACCTCACATTTTAAGTTGTGTACAATAGACACTTTAATTGCTCCGAGGGACAATATTTGAGAGGTGCTTCTTAAAGAACAAACAACTTAATTTAAAATAAAAACTAAGAAATATTAAATACATGTTTTATTTGTTTCAAGAATCTGTGGTATTTAAATTTTTTTTATGTATATAATAATTATATATTTTTAAGCCACCGTAGCGCAGAGGCGTGACCATCAGAAAAAGTTTTCAGCGGTCGTTTTCCCCCCCTAATGCTGGCAACATTTGTGAGGTACTATGCCATGTAAAACTTCTTTCCAAAGAGATGTCGTAGTGCGGCACGCCGTTCGGACTCGGCTAAAAAAAGTAGGGCCCCTTATCATTGAGCTTAAACTTAAACCGGACTGCACTCATTGGTAGATGAGGAGTTTGCCCCTGTTCCTTAGTGAAATGTTCATGGGCAAAATTTGTATTGTATTTGTATATTTTTAAACTACTCAGTAAATGAGATACGCTGAAAATATGTGAATAAGTTATTTATGGGAGCGGATGAGTATATTCAAAATAAAACGGCTGGGTAAATTGTTTAACAGTTATCATATATATTATATTCTTTCCTAATGATATCAGACGGTGTTAACAAAGGTTTATAATTGGCTCCTTTCGGTCGTTCCAGGGAATTTCGGGCCAAGGCTACAAAGATAATAGCGATAAGGCATACAATACAGCAAAACACGAATACAAGCTTTAGGAAAAGCGAGTACAGACTTTCACATTGGTCTCCAAATAAAAATGCAAAATAATTTGAATGGCCTTCATTGCAAACACACGCACCATTCGATAGACAATGCCCATTGGTACAGGGCTGATTAGAAGAACAGTAATTCATTTTACAGATGGAACAGTTTTTAATGAAATTCCATTCTAAGGAATAGCCTTTGTTACATTTGCAATTATTCGGTGCAATACATTCACCATTTTCACAAGCCTTAACACACAAAGGTTCACAGGTACGAGTGATGGCATTGTAGTTATAACCATTATTGCATTCACATTTGTTCGATTTAAGGCAACTGCTATGATCCGGGCATTTCATCATTTGGCAAAGGGGTTGGCAAGTTTTAGTTGTAAAATTCATTGCGTATCCAGGATTGCAGGAGCAATCTCCAGGCGCAGAACAAAATCCATTTGCACAATTCGACTCGCATATAGGTTGACATTCCTGCAAGGTAACATTAAATTCATAACCTTCATTGCATGCACACAAATTTGGCTTTATGCAGTGACCCTGTGGACAATTGCCTCGGCATATGGGCTTACACGTTTGAGCAGAGCTATCCAATTTGTAGCCCAGATTGCAAATGCATTTTCCCGTCTTTTGGCAAGTTCCAACTAGACAGCCATTTTCACAGTATCTTTGATACGATTCACCATTAAAATAGTATTTTGCACAGCAAAAACGTTTCGAAACACTACCATTCTACGAGATAAAGAAATCTCAATAAATTAGCTGTATATCGTACTAAACGAAACAATCTGTTTACCTGATATTCAACAGTTATCATTTCTTCATTGGATTGCTTAAAATCCAAACGAGGGTGACGTACTGCTTCTCGAGTTAACTCTACATGGCCCGATACATTTTGAATTATTAATAGCAGCCCAGCAATAGCCATAAAAACAATCGGGAATTTCTGAATATCCATGAAGATAATTGCAATGATAAGCTATACGTTTCAATTAGAACTGTTAAAATAATTCTCATGCAGGGGGGTTACATTTATCACAAATCAAGCACTTCAGCAATAAAAAAAAAAACGCAAAACAACAAAACCAACCGCCATTATATTGCCATTTGATTGAAAGACAAAGGGTTTATACATAGGCGTGCGGAGTGATCGTCTGTTTCGATCAGAATGAGCAAATATACAGTCATAGCTTGAAATCCAACAAACAAAACAAAGTGTGTTTGAAAATAAATCATAAGAGTACACAACACACATGTATGCATGTGTTTTTTTTTTATAGCTTTTCTACTCTTGTGAGTGTGATTGATAATTAATTGCTCTTAAGTACTCTTGCAATGAAGTAAGATTGTTTAATGTACTTGTTGACACATTTAAAAATTGTACTTCTTCGCAAGAGAGAAAAAAGGAGGCAAAAGTGGACATTCTTGGAATTTTGCATGGCATCCCCCTGGATTATAAAATCAATAAAAGCAAGGGTGAAGTTAATTTTATTATAACTAGAGAGCGAAAAACCGAAAGAAAGAAAAAGTTCAAATTACCGAATTTTGGCACCATATTATAAGAACCAGAATATATTTTTGCTTATATTTAACCAAAATTCGGTGAAAAATCCGCATGTAAAGTCTATGTATTGGGTTGTCGGTAATATAGTCGGCGTTGACAAATTTTTTCAACGGCTTGTGACTCTGTAATTGCATTCTTTCTTCTGTCAGTTATCAGCTGTTACTTTTAGCTTGCTATAGAAAAAAAGTGCGCGAAATTTTGTTTACATTTGTTAGTTTGGCGTCAATTTTAATATGGGTACCACATGTATTGAAAGAAATTCACTTAACAAACCGAATCAACGCTTGTGATATGCACCTTAAACGTTTTTAAAACGAATTATAACTGGAGTTGAAAAATGGATTGTTTACAACAACGTTAGTCGAAAACGATCATGGTCCAAGCATGGTGAACCAGCTCAAACCACTTCAAAGGCTGATATCTGTTTGGTGGGATTGGAAGGATGTGGTATATTTTGAGCTGCTTCTAAGGAGCCAAACGATTAATTCGGATGTTTACTGTCAACAATTGGACAAATTGAATACAGCCATCAAGGAGAAGCGACCAGAATTGGTCAATCGTAAAGGTGTCATATTCCACCAGGACAACGCTAGACCGCACACATCTTTGGTCACTCGCCAAAAACTGAGTTAGCTTGGCTGGAAACTTTTGATGCATTCACCATATAGCCCTGACCTTGCACCATCAGACTACCATTTATTTCGATCTTTGCAGAACTCCTTAAATGGTAAAACTTTCGGCAATGATGAGGCTATAAAATCGCACTTGGTTCAGTTTTTTGCAGATAAAGGCCAGAAGTTCTATGAGCGTGGAATACTAAATTTGCCAGGAAGATGGCAAAAGGTTATCGAACAAAATGGCAATTATATATTTGATTAAAGTTCATTCTAAGTTTTATTAAAAATGCATTTACTTTCTTTTAAAAAATCCGCAATTACTTTTTAGGTAACCCAATAGGTCCGAAATATGTTAGGTTAGGTTGAAAAGATGGTGCCGATATTAATCCATCCCACGATACTACGGACATACAACTAAGGCAGTAATAGGGTAATTTCTATTATAAATTGATGTTCTAGAATGAGTTTGATACACATTCTACGACGGGCTTCGTCTCATGGAAGAGAATGTTCTCTTCCATGAGGCTTCAAAAGTAAATAATGATAAAACAAGTAAAAAGGCGTTAAGTTCGGCCGGGCCGAACTTTGGATACCCACCACCTCGGGTATATATCTAAACCACCTTTCATCAAAATTCTGTGAAAATTTCATACCTTATGTCCCATAGCAGTTATATCAAAATATCTTACGATTTGGACCAAATACTAATAAGTATAGTGGCTATATGTAAAAAAAACCGATCTAAACCATATACGACACGGATGTCGAAAACCCTAACATGAGTCATTGTGACAAATTTCAGTGAAATCGGATTATAAACACGCCTTATGGGGCCAAGACTTTGAAGCGAGATATCGGTCTACATGGCAGCTATATCCAAACCTGGAGCAATTTGAGCCAAGGTGCAGAAAAATGTCGAAGAGCTTAACACAAAGCATTTCCCAAATTCCGGCGAAATCGGACAATAAATGCTCCTTTTAGTGCCCCAAAACCTTAAATCGAGAGATCGGTCTATATGGCAGCTATATTCAAATCTAGGCCAATCTGGGCCATATTGAAGAAGGACGTCAAAGAGCCTAACTAAACTCACTGTCTCAAATTTCGGCGACATCGGACAATAAATGCGTCTTTTTTGGCCCCAAAACCTAAAACCGAGATATCGGTCTATATGGCAGCTATATCCAAATCTGGACCGATCTGTGCGATATTGCAGAAGTATGTCAAGGGGCTTAACTTAACTCACTGTCTCAAATGTCGGCGACATCGGACAATAAATGCGCATTTTATGGGCCCAAAACATTAAATCGAGAGATCGGTCTATATGGCAGCTATATCCAAATCTGAACCGATCTGGGCCAAAATGAAGAAGGATGTCGAAGGGCCTAAGACAACTCACTTTCCCAAACTTCAGCAAAATCGGATAATAAATGTGGCTTTTATGGGTCTAAGACCCTAATCGAAGGATCGGTCAATATGGCAGCTATATCCAAATCCGCACCGATCTGAGCCAAATTGACGAAGGATGTCGAAGGGCCTAAGACAACTCACTGTCCCAAACTTCAGCAAAATCGAATAATAAATGTGGCTTTTGTGGGCCTAAGACCCTAAATCGGCGGATCGGTCTATATGACAGCTATACCCAAATCTGCACCGATCTAGGCCAAATTGACGAAGGATGTCGAAGGGCCTAATACAACTCACTGTCCCAAATTTCATCAAAATCGGATAAAAATTGTGGCTTTTGTGGGCCTAAGACCCTAAATCGGAGGATCGGTCTATATGGGGGCTATATCAAGATATAGTCCGATATAGCCCATCTTCGAACTAAACCTGCTTATGGGCCAAAAAAGAATCCGTGCAAAGTTTCATCTCAATATCTCTATTTTTTAAGACACACTGATCAAGAATATATACACTTTATAGGGTCGGAAATGGATATTTCGATGTGTTGCAAACGGAATGACAAAATGAATATACCCCCATCCTTCGGTGGTGGATATAAAAAAAAATAAATCAGAATTAATAACAATAAGTAAGAGCGTGCTAAGTTCGGCCGGGCCGAAACTTATATACCCTCCACCATGGATCGCATTTGTCGAGTTCTATGCGCGGTATCCCTATTTAGGGATACAATCTAGGACAATCCCTAACTGTAGAAATCAGGACCATAGCGCTTCTGTATTTTTGTTGAATTTCTCTTTTTTGCGAAAGCTGTTAGACACTTTATTCTCATATAAGAAATCTGAGTTTACGAGCCGAGAAGAGAACAATACTTTTTTATCGGTTGGAAATTTTCAGCGGATATTTTTGCCATTTGTAGTGCAAATGCAAAATTTGCCCACGAACATTTCATTAAGTAACAGAGGCAAACTTCTCACATATCAATGAGTGCTGTCCGAATCAAGTTTTTAGCTCAATGGTGAGTAGCCTCCTTTTTATAGGCGAATCCGAACGGCGTGCTTCAGTGCCACACCTCTTTGGGGAGCAGTTTTTACATGGCACAGTACCTCATAAAATATTGCCAACATTAGGAGGAGCAAATCGCTGACATTTTTTTCAGAAGTTCTCTCCAGGATTCGAACCCAGGCGTTCAACGTCATAGGCGGACATGCTAACCCCTGCGATACGGTGGCCTCCGCCATTTGTAGTACATTCAGTTCTAAAGAGCTGAATGGTTCGGTTAAACCACTCAATTGACAACAGTAAACTCTTAATTTGCCCATCAGAATTATGAATTCTTTCTATAATTATAAGTTGTGATAAATAAGACAGATATGCAATTCTGTTTTTTTTTTAATTCAGTAATAATTATAAAAAAATAATACATATGACACATTTCTATATTCGACATAAAACACCACAAATGCAAAGCCATTTATAAAAAGACGAATTCGTCATGAAGCCTATTGAATACGTTTGGATTGCTTTAGCTTGGCATTGATTTGGAGATGTCCGCTCGACATAGGCAAGACACATCCAAAATGAAAAATTCTATATTGCATTGTTTTGAGCTTTAAATTTCTCTTCAGTCCTTTGAGGTTCATAGCTCACTTTTTTGGACATACACTTTACAATGATAACTATAATAATGGCAAATATGGCAACACTTGCTAAGAAAATAGCCAATAACTTAAGGGTGTGCAGTAGACGCTCCTCACAGTGAAGGGGATGCAATAAAAACATTGACTTTATATAGCCCTCATCGCAAACACAGGTTCCACCATTTTCTGAGCAATAAGCATGCAATGGACATGGAGCATCACAAATATTCTCGTGGCATGCATGGGAGGTGGTGTTCATGGAAAACCCTTTAAAACACTGACAAACATCGGGGGCAATGCAGGTGCCATTTGAACAACCATGTTGACAAATTGGTTCACACTTTAGTTGCGCGCCTATGACATTGAAATTTGGCTTGAAACCTGTGTTGCAGACACACACATCTGGCTCCATACAAGTGCTGTCCGCCGGGCATGGTTCTGTACATACAGGTTCGCAGGTTTTTCTATCTTGGTTGTACTTATATCCTTCATTGCATTCACAAGTTTCAGGCTTTATGCACTTGCCGAAACCGCAATCCACAGTACACACGGGTTCACATATCTTCGTAGGTTGCAAGGCATATCCCGGATTGCAAATACATTTGTGTGGTTCCTGACACACACCATTGGGACAACCATGTTCACAAAACGGACTACAATTGGTGCCATTCAAGAAGTAGTCATCGCAGCAGAATTTTTCCATTCTTGTAATGGTCGTGTCCTGCAACAAAATGGATCACAACATTAGCTTTTAGTAGCTAACTATGTGAGGGGTCATTGCTTACCTTTGATCCGACTTGGTAGGTACGTACTCCCAATCGAGTACACCATTGCGACAAAGATATGTTGGGTAGGACGACGAGTAGTGTCACAAGGAAAATAGTATCTATAAATACTTTCATTTTGATTATTATTTTTTTAACCTTTCTCCCTGTCCGACAAAGATTTAAACCAAACCTATTTCACACTGAGCAGGGAAGCATTAGATCATTTAAATTTATATATTTCAAATTGATAAAGTGGTTTATATACCAACCACAAAACTTTTGTGGGAATTGTTGACGAAATCACAGTAAAAAGTGACTTCTAAAAAGGGATTGCAATTCTCTGGGATTGGGATATACTTGACAAATGGTTTTAATGGCAAATGGTTTAAATTTTCAAAACTCAAGGATTTCAACAAAAAACGTACTTATACTCTGATGGTTCCACACAAGGTAACCATGCGGTATTTTAGCTATTCTCTAAAGTACTAGGACTGGGCGTATCTAAATTCAAAAATCGCCCTCGACGGTTTATTTGTTCTGGAGACTGGAACCCCTAGCGACCTGTAAGCAAAGGCAATGGATGACAGCGGGTCACATATTGGGGACCCTGAATGCTCCAAGGTTATTTGGCACAATCTTAACTTGAATTTATGACAGGTCACTGTCTGATTGGAAAACATGATAGTAGACACTAAAAATTGCGTGTAACAATTTTTTCAGAAACTACGAGGACCGCCAAAAATGTATGTTGCGGTATGATGTCAATGGAAGAAATATTCTACATCGAATTTTATGCTGGTACAATAATTAATCCCATGGCAGACGGTTGTAAGAACTAAAGGCCTGCAAATGTCACATTTTTCTCTATTAATGCCAATGCCTAAGATATGCGATCATCATGCCATGAGGACTGCGCGACAACTATGCTGCAATGCCGAAACAACCACAATATCTGCAATGCATCAGACAACACAACAGTGTCAATTTTGAAAATATATGAGAAAATTACTATTGACATTCCATTTCAGGGTATTGTCCGGCTTAAGACCATTGTTTAATGCTTTCTATTCAAAGAATAGTATAGCAAAAAACATTTAAAAGTCAGCAAAGAGTGTGCTGTTGCTAGAAGATGAGGACTAGAAGGACTGGTTTCCTGTATCGCGATTTCATTTTCGACCAAGAAAAATCATCAGCAGGGGATGTCAAATTGATCATGGTGCTTTACAACCATTCCAACTAGAGAAAGTTGTAAAAATTACCTATTATATGTTGGCGTCAAACGAACATTTGACAAAATGGGTTAAGGCATCCCTATTTCGTATGGTTTTATTGCAGTACCATAGCAAATAGCTGTTAAAAAACAATTTAAGATTTTTGCGGCATTTATGGTACTATGTTATGGTCCATATTGATGTAGAATGTGCGCGAGTTCTTCATCTATTGTATTTAAAAATGGTAGTTGTTTTTTAAGCTTGTGATTGTATTCTTAAACATGTTCCAAGTTTGTCTCTGTTCAATCGATTTCATTGTCCAATTTTGTTGAAATTTCATATATTTGCCATTTACAGAATTTTTTAATTTCCAATTTCATTTGCCCGTTAGGGCGAAAATAATTTTTCTGACGATAAGCTTGAAAAATTCGGCTGAGCCAGCCCGTGGTTTGAACCCACTACGTCCGGCAACAAGGAACAGTTGCCATCACCAGGAAATGCTACTGGATAATCACAGGGTTTACGAGTGCAGAAGTTTCACTTTAGAACATTTTCAAAGCCATTTTATTTTAATTATGGAAAATTAGTGATTTGATATGGTAACAAAAAATTTTTTTAGTTGTCTTTATTGAATGAGTATAAAAACAATTTATTTCTCACTTAGAAATTATCTTAAATGTATAAAATGTACTTTCTCCACCATTGTTTGAATTATGTAATCCATAATTCTCACTTCCATGCGACCGTTGCTTTAGAGAGCTCATTCGAGTATGAAATAGCCCATGCCAAGAAATCACGCTTTACAGCATTCTATCCACCTGAGATGATCGTCACATACATGTCGCTGCTATAGCACGCCGCTTTTGGGCATGGCTGCATGCATTTGTGAGTGTAGATGTTGGCCTGTAGTCTTCCAGCAAACCAAATGTCTGATTTCGGACAAATCTGAACAAATTCTAAAGTCTTCTGACAAGATCTTTCCAAATTCGTTCCGAATTCTCTTCGACATTCTGAGAGAATTTTTGTTTCGACAGTTTCGAAAGAATTCTGAACGAAGTCTGACCATCTTTTCTTATGTTTTTTTTTGTTTTAATCTTTCTTGTGACATTTTGAAAGGAATTCTGAACTATTTCTAAATGATTGTTTCGATAGTTGTGAAAGAATTCTAAAGGATGTCTGAACATCCTATCGTATGGGTTTTTTTTAATTTGTCTTCCGATAGTACGGAAGAAATTCTGAATGATGTCTGAATTTCGTGTCGAATGTTTTCGTTATTTTTGTGCTTGCTTTTCACTTATTTATTTTTTTGAAACGTTAGGAATTTTTTTCCAAAAGTTCTGATGGAATTCGGGACCCTGTCGGATTTCTCTTTTTTCTATTTTGTGCCACTTTTTTTGTCGCTAGAAATTTTTTCCCGACAGTTCGGTGGGAACTCTGAACGATATTGGATTTACTTAGTATTGCATTTTTCTGGAGAAATATACAAGATTTATATTCATACGTATAAGTTGTATGTATGTATAGTATAGTATCCATGTATGATAACTTAAGGTGATAGTAGACGATATGTATTCTCATATGTTTCTTCAAATGTGGCGACTCTGACAGTTGTAGACATCGATACCAAAGGCCTGCACAAGAACATTCATTTCTGCTTTCAAGAAACACTAACAACTATAGATTATTTCAAGAACTGAACTCTTCGTTTAAAAAAAACAACATTGTATGAGACAATTGAGAAATGAGTTAAACAGATAACAAGACAAGAATTCAGATTTCAGTGAGTGCATGTTGTACAATGCATATATTCGGGTACATTTTGCTTCAGACAAAGAAGTTTTCTTGTCGTCTGCTTTCGTAGTACTAAATTCATACGAAGAAAACGGTGGCCGATTTGACAAAAGCATGGGTAAACTTACCAACACAAATAGTTTTTTTATATGAGACAGACACAACAAAGATTTGTGTGATCAGTTCGTCTTTTGAAATTGACAACGAGACTCTATCACATGACCCAGTGTGCAGCGAGTTATTTCTCCTATCTTACTGTAGCGGGAAATAATTCGAAATAATAATACTACCAAGCACTGAAAACATTCACCAATGAACTTGTACAGGTCTTCGATTGATACGTACTAAACATTTAATACGAAAAATGGATTTTGGAATAAATATGCAATTATTTCGATTAAAGCGAGCACTTATGTCATCGAACACACATGTAGACACATGTCTATAAAGAAAGTACAATATATATAAAAATACATACTGATTAGAGCGCGCTCTAATTGTCTAAATATTGTTGTTTGGTGTAACAGTCTGTTGTGTTCTATCTTTCGAGATAGGAACTCTGCGTCTAAGGTAGGCTGCGTCCAGAGGGATCTGGGTCTGAGTCGAGTGGATCTGGCTGGGGAGTTAGACAGGTGTTGTGTGTCGTGTCATCCCAGGTCTGATCGGGACACGCATCCTGCACGTTGGTATCAATCCTTGTTCTTGTTGTAGCTATATAATATCATGTGGAGGTAGCCCCTATTGATTCGCCATTGATTATTTAAAGGCGCCACTAACTCTGCTTGTCATATTGAGCAATATAGGCACTCTGTATTTTGCAAAAGCCTGTTCCGCCCGGCTTTTCACTGAGACTCGATATAGCTGATTATTCGCGAATGCATTTGCAACCACTCCGAAAACCCGGCACGGGATATCTGTGAAAACCACACAGGCTGAAACGTTGAAATACGATCTGTGTTGTGTTAATCGTTACCACTGGAAGCTTAGCTGGCAGCCGGGCACGTCCACAGGTTGCGGATAGTGGAATGCTCCATACGGAGTAGCTACAACGGCAGTCGCGGACAATCAGCCATATCTCAGTGAGAGGCAGGGGGTCTTCAGCTCTTGCATAGATATTGAGTGCCTATGATCGTCGATATGACAAGGCGAACGAGCTTGGTTCACCTACAGGAACTTGATGACAATCGGCACCTCCACATGCAAATGTTGCTGCAAAAATACCATCCCCCGGGCAACGCAACTACAGTTGCGCGACAATCCATAACCGACCCCTAAAATTTTGGATCATTAAGCTCGAAAGAGAACCATACACATCGTAAAAAAAATATTCCCGTCTTAACAGTCAAACAAATTTGAAAAAAAGGAAAGCAGCTATGACGCAGGCCACCGTAGCGCAAAGGTAAGCATGTCCGCATATGATGCTAAACGCCTGCGGTTTTCAGCGGTGGTTATCCGCCCCTAATGCTCAAAATTCTCCTCAAAGAAGCGTTGCACTGCGGCACGCCGTTCGGACTCGCCTATAAAAAGGAGGGCCCCTTATCATTGAGTTTAAAACCTGAATCGGACAACACTCATTGATATGTGAGAAGTCTGCCCCTGTTCCTTAATGGAATATTTATGGCAAATTTGCAACTATATTAGATCTGTAGCAAACTCAACACGGACGTCAAGGAGTACAGCACAACTCATTATTCCAAATATAACGCAACTAATTTCGCCAAATAGGCGAAATAAGACCAAAAATCGGAAGATTGCTGAAATATATGGCAGCCATATCCAAATATGGTCCGATTTGTACCATATTCGGAAAGGATGTGTACGGGTGTAAAATCATTTAAAACATAGGTCATTTATGGGTGAACGACCATTCATTTACGAAATCTTCCAACATCGGGTCATATGCAAATTTAGTAGGTTCTAGGGCATAGTCGGCAATGAAATCGAGAGGCCTAACACAACTTACTGCGCTATCACTAGTTCGTAATGAATATGCCTTTTAGGGATTCAATACCTTAAATCGGGAGATTGATCTACATGACAGCTGCATTTATCCAAACGTAATACGATCTGTAAAATACTTAACAACATTACACAACTAACTGTGCCAAATTTCAGTGAAATTGCTTAATAAATGCGCCAACTGCGGGTCATTCTTATCCTAAAGACTGTAGAGTGATAATCACAAATACGCAAACGCACCGTCATCTTAGAATTCTACAACGAACAAGAATAATAGCCTGTTTGTTCATCTCGAAAGGAATTTTTCGCGTCACTCAAGAGTTTTTTTTTTTTAAATTGCAATTCAAACAAAAAGGGAGGAATTTTGATTTAATCAAAGTCAAAAGAGCTAAAATAAATACTAAAAACCGTCTATATAGGCGAATATAGATCGAAAAAAAAGCCCCGATGAATGAAAAGCAACCTTTCGACTTCGACAAACAGGCTATAAAGATTTATGGTATGTACAGGGTATATAAGCAAGGAAATGCATATTTCAATATGTTACAACAAAATGAATATACCCCGTCTTTTGGTAGTGGGTAAAAAAAAACCGCACAAGATCATGCGCATCAAATGATACGATTTATTTAATGTTCGACCCATGACCAATTAAATGGGCATTATCAAACCCCTGGATAATTAAAGCTCATTCATCAAGGTACTCATTACATAAAAAATTAATTTTCAAAATTTATTTTCCTAGTATTCACATAAATATAAAGTTTAGTTAGATTATATAAAAAATTAAAAATTCATCGAAAAAAAAATTAATCCAAAATCTTTTGTTCTTATTTCCTATTATTATGATACAAAACTATAAGTCTAAATAAATTACATTCTCATTCGTCGTCTTTCCGCCAATGTAATTAGATATATTATCACTAGCATAGAGGCCAAAATACACAAAAATATTCCTACAACTTTTATGGTGTAATCAAAGAAAGGCTCGCACCCCGAACCTTTGGTTAGAGATTGGGTCAATCCCTCGGGACAAAGGCATTCACCACTTGGTATACAATAGCCACGGGGACATGGCATTTTGCAGTGATTTGGTACACACGAATGGCTTGTCATATCCATAGAGTAACCGATACTACATATACAAACATCCGGTGAGGTACAGTTGCCATGAAGACAACCATTATGGCAGGAGGGCTGGCAGCGCAAGGTGGTAATATTGAATTCAAAACCATGTTGGCAACCATGCTTGGGTTGCATCAATTTTTGCAGTTTTCTATTGAAATCAAAGTGATTATCAGCATGTGCTGATATGGCACCTGCAAAGCTGTATTTCTTTTTATGAAGAGATTTACAGCGATTTTTGTTAAGAGTATCCCGAAAATATCCTCTATTACATTCACACACATTGGGCTGGACACAATGGCTATTTGTTGGACATTTTATGGCACAAAAGGGTTCGCACAAATTTGTGTTATTATTTAAAGTATATCCCTCATGGCATTGGCATAATGCGCCTGGCTGCAAACACTCTCCATAACCACAAATGGAGTTGCACGGCAAGATTGAGTTGGTGGATACATTCCTATGATCTCTGTGCTTGGCATGTTTGTGATATGGAGAAAAGCATTTGCCGCTTTTACATGTTGCTTTACAAAGACGTTTGCAATCTATATGAGTAAAGCATTTTGATCGACAAGCTGGTTTGCATTGTCCGGTCATGGAATCAACTGTGTACCCTTCCTGACAAGAGGAGATACACTCGCCATCGTTCAAAACATAGCCGGGGCAACAAACTTTGACACCTTGCTGGTGTATGTCAGCCTAAATAGAAGAACTTGTATAGCATTAAAAAAATCATCAGGGCAATGTTATTTAACATGTATGTACCTTAACATCTGTTTTGTGGCTGGATACATTTGTTTGATGAATATGTTCGCTACTTGGCGGCTGGAAACACCATTTGCTTTCAACACCTTGCGTAGATAAGATTAACAAAAACACCATCGACAGTATTTGTATAAATTGTTCAAGTGTCATTGTCTGCTTCTACTACCAACTGACATGTAAATATAAACTAAACATTTTGTACCATTTTCAATAGAATATTCTTGCGACCACAGACGATAATGGTTAAAAATTAGAATGTGTGTAACATACATATCTAGTATATGCGGTTGTTCTCTATACGATGACTCTAAGCAGCACTGTTATTTCCATTTCTTCTGAAAGTTGTGGTTTGTCAGTTCATAAACATTCACCGGAATGAGTGGACATTTGAAATACGTTTACGAATAATTGGCAATTAATCTATTGAAGAAATCATATTTTAACTTTCAATTTCTATAGTACTTTCAGATTAAAAACAAACTCCGGCCACAATGAAATTACCAACGCCTATATAAAGACGTAATTAGACAATAGAGCGGGTCGTTGCCATCAATCACACTCCCAACACAATTACGACAATTTATTTCCCTAATTATATGACCATTTTCCATACTGACAACATAATAACAAAGTTTCTCTTCATCGTGTTTAGTATGGTCATCGAGAATTATCTAAAAATTTTGCCCATATATTTCTCGCTTTTTCTTATTTACTTTCTCACACCTTTAGTAGAGAGCGCGAGAGAAAGAGTATACAAGTTGAGCTAAAACATATCAAATGAGATCACATGTTGTCCGAGACTACAACTGTTTGCGAGTAGAGGTGAAAAGTAACTGACACAAACAACAAAGGTAGTATAAGAACCCTACAACCGTTTTCTTCTGAGCAAAGCAATACGTATAAAACATATGTTGTTGTTGTTGTTGTTTATACAAACAGTTTATTAATTTTGAAAACAAAACACAAAACGTGTTTGGAACTTCATAATACTCTGCTGCTAGAGACTTTTTTCTTCACTTTAGAGCTAATATAGAAATTTGTAAAATTCTTTAACATAGAACGTAGATTTTTATACGAATAAGATATGTATATTCAATTAAACGTTGTTGCTAAAATATGCAAGAGACGACTTCCATATGGCTTTAAAGTTTTAAAATATGAAATGGCCGAGAAACAAATAAAAAAAACGGCAGAAGGAGCTTATCAAGCACATTCGGAATTGGGTGTCGATCGTTTTACTACATACAGTCAATCAAATAAATTTACGTACACTTCGTTTATTCAACAAAAAACCAATTAAAAATGCTCATGATGTAAAATTTCGTAATATGACTTTTTCTACTCTGCTGAATCACATATTCATCTAACGAATACGTATAACTAAAGTTTAGATATCACGCTCAAAAGAAAAAAAACTCGAAAAATACAGCAAAAAAAGTTTACGTACGCAACCCGCATCTCTATACGTTTTCGCTATTTTGCGTTCGCGTTGCGTTGAGGAGTTATATGGCACTTGAAATTATCTGTAAATAGTATAGAGGTTAGGACGGAGGCCACCGTAGCGCAGAGGTTAGCATGTCCGCCTATGACGCTGAACGCCTGGGTTCGAATTCTGGCGATACAATCAGAAAAAATATATTCAGCGGTGGTTTTCCCCTTCTTATGCAGGCAACGTTTGTGAGGTACTATGCCATGTAAAACTTCTCTCCAAAAGGTGTCGCACTGCGGCACACCGTTCGTACTCGGCTATAAAAAGGTGGCCCCTTATCATTGAGCTTAAACTTGAATCGGACTGCACTCATTGATATATGAGAAATTTGCCCCTGTTCCTCAGTGGAATGTTCATGGGCAAAATTTGCAGATGTTAGGACCATTCCAAATGTTTTCTTAAGCAGAAAATTCTTTGTAAATTCGAAAATTCACGTGAAATTAAAAAAATTTGGGAAAACCACATTCATCTGTATAGGGAGCCTTAATAATAATATAACCAGCAGCTGTGTTTTATTTTTGTACTATATAGTGCAGTCCAATTAAAAATTGTAAGAAAATAACATCTATCCAGGAACCCCAAGTTCTGGATAAATTACCAGTGCACACTGGTTCCATTTGTATGGGAAGGTGCAACAAAAATAGTTTTAATTATAATTAGTTTAGTCATTGGCACAAAGGTAAAAAAATATTAAAAATTGGGCATGGTTAACATTTAATATAGTATATATGTATCTTTCAAAGAGGAATAATAGACAACGCAAAGAAATGAATAGAAGCACGATCAGCACGTTGAGAAATATGTGGTTAATAATATGCACATATTGAAAAGTTTTTCTATGGCAAGCGAAATTTGTCTGCGTAACAGGTCTTTAGCTTTGTGTGTGTTGTTGATGTTAGATGTCTTTTTGAAGATAAAGGGTGATTTTTTTGAGGTTAGGATTTTCATGCATTAGTATTTGACAGATCACGTGGGATTTCAGACATGGTGTCAAAGAGAAAGATGCTCAGTATGCTTTGACATTTCATCATGAATAGACTTACTAACGAGCAACGCTTGCAAATCATTGAATTTTATTACCAAAATCAGTGTTCGGTTCGAAATGTGTTCAAATTTTGACAAATTTTGTTCAGCGATGAGGCTCATTTCTGGTTGAATGGCTACGTAAATAAGCAAAATTGCCGCATTTGGAGTGAAGAGCAACCAGAAGCCGTTCAAGAACTGCCCATGCATCCCGAAAAATGCACTGTTTGGTGTGGTTTGTACGCTGGTGGAATCATTGGACCGTATTTTTTCAAAGATGCTGTTGGACGCAACGTTACGGTGAATGAACACATTTCGAACCGAACACTGATTTTGGTAATAAAATTCAATGATTTGCAAGCGTTGCTCGTTAGTAAGTCTATTCATGATGAAATGTCAAAGCATACTGAGCATCTTTCTCTTTGACACCATGTCTGAAATCCCACGTGATCTGTCAAATACTAATGCATGAAAATCCTAACCTCAAAAAAATCACCCTTTATGTTGGCTGTTAGAATTTAACTTTCTCTTACTGCGCTATAAGAAAAGGTTGAATAACAAGACCCAACATTTCATTCAGAGGGCATACTTTTACCATTGCACTGCTTGCTCACTAATTAGTGAGTAGGTGGAAGCATATAATTTTTTGGTGGCATAGCTGTCTGACGAGGCCCCTGACAAAATTCGAAATCTCGATCATTGCAACCCGTCCCTTGATACATTTAACACACCACAAATGTTTCAATAGTTTTGTGACCAAACTAAAGAAGCGCAAAGAAATGAAAAATAGACAACATCTATACAAAACGGTTAAAGCAAGAATTTAAAATTTTGCATGAACGTTGCAAGGAATTGAGAGGAACCAGAAAGATCTTGATTTGTACACATTTGTACTAAAAAAATACAAAATTTACGATTTTTCGTACAACAGTTCGAATTGTACTTTTTTTCGTAGCACTTAACGAATAGAGCAGAAAATTTTAAATTGGGTACTTATATGGATTGGTCTGCAACACTGACAATTTTTTTATGAAAATCGTGGTATTTGGTACTAAATTGTACTATTTGGCACAAAAATTTACTATTTCGTACCAAAAAGTACTATTTGGTACTAAAAAGTACTATTTGGCACTAAATTGTACTATTTGGCACAAAAATGTACTATTGCGTACCAAAAAGTACTATTTCGTACCAAAAAGTTCTATTTGGTACAAATAAGTACTATTTGGCACAAAAAAACTATTATTTGGAGCTAAAAAGTGCCATTCATGTAATATATACTATTTTCACTTTTCATACAACAGATTTAAATATTGCATTGACATTTTGTTTGCGACTATTTTGTAAAGATCTGATTTGATGCTATTTACAATGAAAAAAAATTGCTATTGAGACCAAAACATAACTTAAGTCCCAATTCAAGAAGAAATGAAAGAATGTAAATGAATTTGGTATGAAGATGCATAACATAAACAGCCCTATTCTGAATAACAATTCCCTGGGAGTTTATTCCCTACTCCCTTTTCCCCTATTTTGAATAACAATTTACTGGGAGTTTTTTTCCTAATCCCCTTTCCCTTATTCTAAACAAACTTCGAAAAAGGGAAAAATCTCCCAGGAAAAAATAGCTATTCTGAATCGATATGAAAGGGAGAATGAGGCGATAAAACTTGGGAAAAATTCGCCCAAACAAATGAAAGGGAGTTAGGATAAAAAATTGTGAATTTTATGTTTTTATAAAAAAATACCACTTCTTATTACTTACAAATAATTTAAAATATATGGAAATTATTTTTCACTTTGTCATCAAAAACAAGTACAAATTTTTTTAGGTTCTCCCGGTTTAAATGTGCCATGTACACACCAAAGATTTTCTTAAGTTTTTCAATTTCATTGGCACTCCATTCCGAGTCGGATACTTAAAGGCGGTCCCTTATCATTGAGCTTAAAGTAGAATCGAAAGGGACTCAATGATGTGCAAGAAGTCTTCAGCCTGTTCCTTAATGGAATGTTAGTGGGCAATTATTCAAAGATACATGGCGCCACATTTGGCAGCATTTACTCCACAGGAGTAAGAATACATCCATAAGTCGCTTTCCGGCAGCACTATGTCCAGCAGCCGCCCCAACCACCAAGAAAAGCGGCCGTCGCCCGGAAATGTCGATTAGATCTTCAAGTTCTAGTTCCATAAAAGTAGGCATTAAGATAAAACGGCGTATCAGGCAGACCACCACAGCATTCATACGATTCAGCCTCCTTAACTCTTTTTGGCAAGGGAAAACGCCAACATGCAGTATGTGTGCCCCGTATGCAACTAGGGACAACACCCCACAATTAATCAGTCTACCAGACCACTCTGGAAGCATCTAATTTAGCATGAAGACGGAAAGTTGTTATCACAACACGTAAATATGGTGACAAGCTGCGGTAAACTTTTTTATCAACCTTTACTTATTCTTCCATTTTATGTTTTTTTCCAAAAAAAAAAAAAAAAAAAAAAATAGTAAAATGTTTTGCCAAAATAAAACAGCTGAAGCAACACAACCTTTCTTCTCCTTTTCCAAATGCAAAATTTTGGTGAAAAAAGAACTGTGTTTATGGAGCGTTTTGGCAAAAGTACCGTTATAAATTGTAAAAAATTAATTATAGTTAAATAGTTTGACGTGTTCCTAGAAGATTTAAGCGGGACCATTGTGCAGGGCAGGCTTTTGTAGAACATCTGTTGTCAGGATTGACATGACATGTTTTTCACAATTAAGTGCGACCACTCGGCGAAATACTTCTATTGTGAATGGCAAATTAAAACCAATTATTTATATAATTGCGTGCACCAATCTTAATAAATTTTATTTGTATGTTATGTCCACACACGTTTTATAAATTTCAGTTATAAAATTTACTAATATTTACAGTTTTTTCTCGTATTGTTTTGACAGGTTGGCAAATCGCGTTACCACTTTATGGCAAGCAAACAGACTTGCACTGGAAACTTTTTTAGCGTTTTATTTTTGCCCTTCACGGCTTATCTATCCAGTACTAAAATAAAACACAGCCAGTAATACTTTAGTGGTAAGGTCGAGATAAGGAGGATCTTATATGTTATTGTCCAGAAAAGAACGTTTCATTTTGGACAGATTGTCCCAAATTCCACAACTTTCGGCAGTTAAATTAAAGTTATATGTGTACGATTGTAGAAAAAAAAATTAAATGCCTATCCTGTTCAAAATATTCTTTATAGGGCCGGTTGTGTATCACGTCAAAAACCTGTGCTTTCAAAAGCAACACAGAGTTGTTTGGAGTTGGCTACGAAACACTTAGGATTATCGATATCTTTTTTTAGAAAATGTTGGGTTTAGCGACGGGCCAATTTACAACATTTTTGAATCGGATTGTCAATAAATTGCGATAAAAACCAATAAGGCTTTGAAAGAAAAAATATTATTTAATAGCTTAACCATGACATTACCCCAATATGGTTTGGAATTTTGGTAAACTATTTTTTATCGTGCAAAAAATGGATAAACATATTTATCTAAACCTAATCTGACTTATTCAGTGTAATTATTTGGAACCAAGTCTCCAAATATAAGCTGGCATAAATCAAGCAAATTGATAATGAAGTGGTTTTTACTAAACTACTACTAAATTTCCCATGAGCATGAATTCCATTAATCAATAGGGGATACTTCTCTCATATCAATGAGTGCAGTCCGATCAATTTATTTTACTCAATTATAAGGGACCTCCTTTTTATTGTCGAGTCCGAACGGCGTGCCACATAACGACACCACTTGGTAAAGAAGTTTTAACATGGCAGGATACCTTACAAATTTAGTCAGCATTAGTAAGGGGATAATCACCGCTGAAAATTTTTCTGATGTTCACGCCGGGGTTTGAGCCCAGGCGTTCGGCGTCATAGGCGGACATGATAACCTATGCGCCACAGATCCCTTCGATGTTTACAACCGTTAAAGCACTTTTTACAACCGTTAAAGCATTTGACATGAATCCGATAGACCAAATCGGAAAATTACACGAAAAAGATATTCAAAAACAGAAGATTTCGTCTAAAATGGGTCTATGCTCTACTTTATGAGAAGAGTAAGCCTATACAGGGTACATCGAACCCCAAAAAAAGTCTATAAAGTGATATAGCTCCCATATAATGCAACCTCCCGATTGCTCTTATTGAGCCCCCAGAGGGCGCAATTCCTTTCCGATTAGGCTAAGCAATTTTGCACAAGGACTTCTCGTATGACGTCTAATATCTGTGCCAAGTATGGTCTGAATCGGTCCTAAAACTGATACGGCTTCAATATAAACAATGTAGAATTGGTATTTAAGGTTAGTGGAATGTTAGTGATTCACTGAGATACCGTTTTTCCTATATTAAAAAGTTAAAAATGAGTTTTGAGACGCTAGATTGGTCATTTCGCCCGCAGTGCGATAGTCTAGAATCTGATGAGCCAATGCCGCGCATTGAGGAGCGAAGGCTTATGGGTGTTCACCTCTTAATATTTCTAAGATTTCTACAGACATTCGATCTCTTGTCATTCTGGACATCTTTAAGGGATGAGTGGCTGCCAAGGCGGAACTAAGTCGATGAGGGTACTCAGTTTCTATGCCGAGTAAGCCGGCCTTTCGTATCTCTCTCCGTTTTATCTCCTTGCGCAAGTTCTTTGCCCATATATCGAAGTATTCTATCTCTACTTTCGTTTTACTATCTCTTTTTCCATCGTTCTCTAAAAGGAACACAATGGACCAAGGGTTTACGAGTGAAGCGGCTGGCAACCACTTTCGAGATATCTGCGATAGGTTAAATGTCTACCTTGTTGTTGGAGCCACATGTATGCATTACATGTGGGGATTGTTGATGTAGCCACACTTTTTTATGAGAAGGCAGCCTCGTCAAGCTCCTATAGTTGAGTAAGCTCGAATCGGTCCAAAGGACCATTCGTTATTTAAAGGCACCAATAACAAGCCTTATATCATATCATTGCAAAATCATATCGAGCATCATAAGCATCGAGCATCATAGGCATCCAGCATTAAAGTAAGATACCGCCCTACGGTGGGAGGCCACCGTAGCGCAGAGGTTAGCATATCCGCCTATGACGCTGGACGCCTGGGTTCGAATCTTGGTGAGACTAACAGAAAAAAATTTTCAGCGGTGGTTTTCCCCTCCTAATGCTGGCAACATTTGTGAGGTACTATGTCATGTAAAACGTCTCTCCAAAGAGGCGTTGCACTGCCGCACGCCGTTCAGACTCGGCTATAAAAAGGAGGCCCCTTATTATTGAGCTTAAACTTGAATCGGACAGCATTAATTAATATGTGAGAAGTTTGCTCCTGTTTCTTAGTAGAATGTTCATGGGCAAAATTTGCATTTGCAAGATACCGCCCGGACATATTGCGAATAGCCGCTAGCTGGGGAACGACGGCTACCTCCTTGTCGATCACGAAGATATCTACCACGAAATCGTCAAAATCATTTTGGGACAGAAACAACCGAACAAAGACGTCAGGTAAGATCCAGCGTTACCGTTAGAATTTTTTGAAAAGTGGCGCAAAAAGTGAAATTTTTTGAAAAGTGACATAATTGGCAAATGGAAAAGTTTAGTTGAGCTCAATCTGACTTAAGCCCAGTAGTATATATAATGTTCGGCAATGCCGATTTCTCTCATTCTCAATACTGCACTTGATGGTCTATAGACAAAATTGGACCATGGATATTGAAAGACAACCGAACATGATAAGGAAAATTTCATCCAAATTGAATATGGTCTCCAAGAAACAGAAATAGTAAGGGAAAGAGTAACACAACAATTCAGTTCTTTATATAAAAAGTTTATAAGCGTAGGGTTAAGCAGGGCCAAATTTTGACATTAGATGGCTTTCCCCGGTTTTACGCAAGATATCTTTGTATAAACAAAAACTATGGTTGATAAGTTAATCGGATATACTAGAAAGATGAATAACTCGAAATTTTTTACAAATTGGATAAGAGTTATACCCTCTAGGTGCTTTAGAAGACAAACCTAAAGATAGATTTATAAGACAAATAGATTTATATGACAGCTATAATTGCATGGAGGCCACCGTGGCGCAGAGGTTAGCATATCCGCCTATGACGCCTTACGCCTGCGTTCAAATCCCGGCGTGAACATTAGAAAATTTTTCAGCGGTGATTATTCCCTTGCTAATGCTGGACACATTTGTAAGGTATTCTGTTATATTAAAACTTCTCTACCAAGAGGTGTCGCTGTGCGGTACACCGTTCGGACTCGGCATAAAAGAGGAGGTCCTTATCATTGATCTTAAACTTTAATTGGACTGCGCTCATTGATATGAAAGAAGTATCCCGTTTTTTAATGAAATGTTCATGGGAGATTTTGGTTAGTTTAATTCCATTTGTGCGGACTTACTCGTATTTCAAGATATAGACTGACTGATGGCACTAGACCGGAAAACGGAATGATGCAGTGAGATGATGGGTATGAAATGTTGCAAATGAAAGGATTTCTTTGAATATCCTATGAACATAAAATAACGGACAGACTTCTGTCCGATTAATGTTTTATCTCCTTTTATAGCCGAGTTCCAGCGGCATGCCCCTGAACGACGCATTTTCGTAGACAAGCAATGACAAGCACGTATTTGGTGGCACACTAGTATGATCGTTGAAAAATGTGTTAAATTTGATACTAAAGTAAAGCTGGTTAGATCTTCATGATTTAGAGCGAAAGATTTAGCACTACGAAAGAAATCTTCTAGATGAGTGATGGACACATAAACATCAATCCCATGGCAGCAAATTTTATTTACCGGGTTGACCCGATGGAGTCTTTCAACGGCAAGGGCAGCCGCCTCAGTGTTCATCATACTGCTACAACAACAACACACAAAAAAATAGTGTGCATCACTATTTCCAAGCCCATTGGTTTCCAGCGCTGCTCTAAATCATGCAATGCATTGGGGGGGGGGTCTGAATAGCTTTAACGAGTATTGGTAGCGGAAGCGATGAACAGCTGTTCAATATATGCCGATCTTGGAGAGCATTCGCCGCCCATAGCACCTGGAGAATCTCTAATCTGGGTTCTTCTGCACTGAACTAACTACCATATCGCCCTTGATACTTAATGCAAACAAAGCACGTTAAGGATGAAGTCATAACCATAACTGATACCATAACAAACAAAAATACGGTAAATTGATTTTATTTTCGTCAGTTATGCTATAGAAAGCAACAAATTACAGCAGCGTAGTTTTTATGATATTTGACTTTTAAGATTAAAAAGCAAGCCATCGTTCGCTGTGTTAGTAGTACGGTGTTTTAGCGAAACGTAAGTTCATTTTATTTTTAATCTCTTATTCATGCAGAGCAAGCCAATAAATATGGTGACATAAAAAGATCTGATAATAGCTTGTGGAGGCCAGATGCACAATTAATAGCGATAAAGTTTAATAGAATTTATCGCGAAAAGGCAGCTAAGACTTGGAATTGTTTATAGAAAATCACTCACTCCCTGAGAGAACTCATTGGTAGATAGACGTTTTCAAAGTTGGCAACGTAAATGTGGCATGCCCTAAAGCTGACTACGGTAGAAGTTTGCAATGGCTTGCTGGGGGAAGTTCTGCCTGATGAACACTGGGCGAAAACTCTATTTTCAACTATTGGGTTGCCCAAAAAGTAATTGCGGATTTTTTAAAAGAAAGTAAATGCATTTTTAATAAAGCTTAGAAAGAATTTTAATCAAATATACTTTTTTAAAACTTTTTTTCTAAAGCAAGCTAAAAGTAACAGCTGATAACTGACAGAAGAAAGAATGCAATTACAGAGTCACAAGCTGTGAAAAAATTTGTCAACGCCGACTATATAAAAAAATCCGCAATTACTTCTTGGGCAACCCAATAGTTTAATACCGGAAAAATTGTATCTCAGTGGAACAGTAACATTCCACTGACCTTTAATATCAATTCTACATTGATTGATTCGGTCCAGTAGAACAGCCGTAAGCTGTCAAACAAAACATGTTTCAGTCGGTGAGCACCTTGCGTTAACATGTGTTTTTTGTTCATCATAAAATAGTCTAAAAATTTGCAATGTGTCAATTTGATCAAAAAAAAAATTTTTTTGTTTTGTAAAGACAGTGGTACCTACTAACCAAAAAAAAACCTTTATTTGTAAAAAAAAATAAGTAGAATAAGTTGAGTTGAGGTACCGAAAATGCAAACGAAAATTTAGTATAACTTCCATGGATTGGAACATTCGCGATTCGAGTGTGAATATTTTTTTTGTTAATTTCTATGTTGTCTTGTGGTTGTTGCAACGTTCGAATCACCTGTGTAAACCTGACTTTTGAACAATGTCGGTGCTCAGACTTGAAGTTTTTATATTGTGGTACAAGGCAAATTGAGAGATGGATTTATATGGGAGCTATATTAGGTTAAGGACCGATTTCGACCCTGGCACAGATATTCAATGTCAAACAAGAAGTCGTTGTACAAAATTTCTAATCGGTTAAGAATTGCGCCCTCTAGGGGCTCAATAAGTACAATCGGAAGATCGGATTATATGGAAGCTATATCAGATTTTAGACCGATATACACCATACTGCGCACAGAAGTTGGAGGTCGTAGCCATTATAGCCAAATAGGACAATAAATGTGCTCTTTAGAGGCTCAAAAATAAAATCGACGGATCGGTTCAGAGATGAATGTGGACTCAGCAAAGCTTTCGATTCTGACATTCTTTTTTTAAAACTGTTCAACAATTTCAATTTGTCACATACCTCTTGTCATTTTTGTCAAATCGCTCGCAGTATGTAGTCTGCCATGATCGTATTTCTAATGTTAATTCTATTTCTACTGGTGTACCCCAAGGTTGTGCTTGGGACCTGTTTTGATTATGCTCTATGTCAATGACGTTCGTTCTTGTGTACAACATGTAGACATAGCAATATATGCCGATGATTTTCAGTTGTTAAGTACAACTGACTCTGGTACTCTAGAAAGTTGCATCTTGAACTTTGACGAAGATATTGGACGAGTTTGTCAATGGGCTCGGTCAAATAACTTAACAATTAACATTGGTAAAACAAAATGCGTGGTATTCAATTGCTCACGTCATCAATACTCTCCTCACGTCATCAATACTCTCCACAAAATATTATTCAATCCCATGGCAGCCGGTTGTACATACCGGATTGACCCGTGAATTCTTTCACATCGGCAAGGGCTGCCGCCTCAGAGTACCACACACTGCTACTACAACAACAACAACAAAATATTATTGTTCAAAACAATGTTGTCACATCGACTGATACTATGACCTCATTGGGCTTTGTAATTGATTCGGATGTTGTATTCTCCTTGCACATTGCACATATCTGCTCCAAACTAAACTTTATACTTAAAGAGCTCTACAATTTGAATGTTATTTTACCCACACAAATAAAATATATGCTGGCTCATTCGTTGCTGATGATATTGTATGGTGCTGAGGTATAGTCCGGATCCAATAGGACTAATCTGCTTAGGCTTCAGAAGTGTTTCCATAGCATACTACGGTTTGTTTACGGTCGTCGTTGTAGACGAGACTACGAAAACTGTGCGAAACAATTACTTGGATGTTCTTTTGAGCACTTTCTCAATATTAGATGCCTCTGCTTTTTCTTCAATATCCTTAAGTACCGTGAACCCAGTTACCTTCTTCCTTACTTTCAATTCTTGCATTCAACCCGGAACTCTCAAATTCGTATTGAAAGTTTCAATCATGTTGTATTTGAAAGATCATTTGTAATACGCTTGTCTAGGCTTTGGAATACTCTTCCTACTAGTCTTAAAAACATCTCAGTATGTCAACAAACTTTTAAGTCAAAGCTAATCCAACACTTCTTATAGGCAACTCAATTGAATTCAATTTCATCACTGATGATATCTCACATTTGCTGCTTTTTCTTGGTGTTTGAACGGATAATTGTGCGTTAGACTTGTTACTAATTTTTTTTAAAAAACAATTTTTTTACATTCAATATTACATTAGATTTTAATATTGATTTTTGTATTATAAAAGCCTGAAAATGTTCCAATCTAAAAAAGGGTGGTCAAAATAGAAGCAGTGATAACTAAAATATAACATAAAATTTAGATAACTTATTTTACCTATCTTTCTTGGTTCGAATGTCTCCAAATTCATTAGTTCTTAGAATTCTTTTTTTTTTTTATTGGAAAAACTATGCTGCGTAAAACTTTTTCACAAAGACTTTCTATTAAATCTTCTATATTATTGTATCTTTCCTTCGGATTTTTTGCCAAGACCCTTGAATAAGGCCTCTTGCTATCCAGTGCCGGGATAGCTATGAGCACCACACAAGCTGGAACATTAAGGTCCGATATGTGTGATGTTTATTGCTGTCACGAGAAGCTTGGCCGCAAGATACCGGGCGCGTCCACAGGTTGCCGATAGTGAAATGCTCTATCCGGAGTGGATGTAACTGCAGTAGCGGACAATCAGCGGTATCGAGCGGAGAGTCTCAGTGAGAGGTCGGGTGGCTCCGGCTCTTGCAAAAATACTGAGTGCCTACGATGCTCGATGTGGCAAGGCGAGTTATTTGCACCTTTTAATAACCAATGGCCACCCTGATCCCGCGGCGATCAGTTCTTTGGACCGAAACGAACTTGCTCACCTACAGGAGCTTGATGAGGATCGCCACCTCTACATGAAAATGTGGTTACAACAACAAAAACAAGATTTCAAAACTTACTATTATTATTGAGTTTTGATTTGGCCATCTCATTTTCGGTATTGCACTACAAATTTTTTATTACACTAAGATCCGAAGCCTATGTAGGTCATTGCATAAGGTCGCTATTATTAACTTAAAACCACCTTATTGCTAAAAATCGGTGCACTTCGGGTTATTATATTTTTGAAATTTGCATGATAAAGTCATTTGAATTTCCTCATATGGGAGCATAATATTTTGGAGTATTTCAATGATTGGTATGCATCCATGATGTTGCGGAACCAATATATACAGAGATATATTATATGAGAGACACCCCCAAACCATTACATTGGATCCACCACGTTTTTCCGTTTTAGTTGTTTTTGGAGGACTATATCATTAATTTCTATGAATTTAAGAGTTCTACACAATTTTGGATTCAACCAATCTCAGTCTATTTCTCTACTTTTTCGAATGGCCAATTAATGCGCGATTTTACAAACTGTAATGTCTGTGTGATATTTTTTTTTCTCAAAAGGATTAATTTTAATGGACTTCGGTCAAACAGGTTATTAACACGCTCTTCAAGCAATTTCCATGCCCTTGGATGAACAAACACTGTCTCTAATAATTAGAGTTGACAAACTATCGATAGTATCGACAAATTTGTTATATATGATATAAAATATGCAAATTTTCACATATACACCCCTAAGTTGAACCGGGCCGAACTTTTTCCATTCTACTAAAGTGGAAATATCGACGGAGGTGCCAAATCCTTTGCGTTGGCCTAACACAATGGATCTTAAGTCTACGAGAGACGTGGGTAACGACAGAGATTACCGCGTTTTGCTAATTTGCAAATTTTGCCCATGAACATTCCAATATGGAACAGGCGCAAACTTCTCACATATCAATGAGTGCAGTCCAATTCAAGTTTAAGCTCAATGATAAGGGGCCTCCTTTTTATAGCCGAGTCCGAACGACACCTCTTTGGAGAAGTTTTACCGCGTTTACGTTTGATATATTTAACTCACAAGAGAATATGACGACGACAACTATACTAGGCTGGAATTATAAGCTGATATTATTATGGAGTCTTACGCTCATTCATATATTTCTCACAAGAAAAGATTGTGACTATCCCATCTACATTTGCATTTCATCGTCATACTCTTGAATAAAATATGAAAACCACAAGTTGTTTACTAAAATAGTAATAAAAGGCAATATGACTGACATAAAATGAAAGAATATTTCATTTTAATTAGTATCGTTAATAATTTAATGGGGAAACACATCTTGGTTTGGACCAGAGCCATGTTCATTTCCAGTAGTGTCTTCATAAAAGTCATCATAATTTCGGTAGTCATTTTTAAGACGAGTGCAACGGAAAAAGACAATTTTTGTGAAGCTATTGTAGAAAAAACAAAAATTGGTATAAATGGTGAGGTGAGTTTTGCAAGCTGAAGCCTTCAAAAGTCTAGTGTTATAAAAAAATGTCTGGTCTTATATACTTTTATTGAGTACATGTTATATACACTTTAACTGCCTAGACTACTAATTTTATTTCTGTTTTTCAAGTGAACTACGAATGAACGACAGAAATAAAATTAGTGGTCTAGACAGTTAAAGTGTATAAAACATGTACCCAATAAAAGTATATAAGGTTCATTCGTAGTTCACTTAAAAAAAATTGATTTGGCGACCACTTAATGCATTTGAATCAAGAAATGTCGATTGGTGTACTATTTTACAAAATAAAAATTACCCCAAAAAATTACCGAAAATTGTGTAAAGGTCGAAAAAGGTCCAATTTGGAGCAGTTCTTCCACGAATAGATCAACCTCTTGGGATTAATAACACAAAAAAGTTTTGATATAAAATCTTCAAATTGCATTTCATAAAAATACAGGATTACCCCAAAAATATAGAAAGTGCATGAGTTTCCAAAAAAACTTTGTGTTTTTGGACAAAGTATATTTTTTTTTATTTGTTAAAATTGTGCACATGTTTAATTGTGTGTAACAAAGATTTTAGGAATTGTACAAGATGGTCAAACTGCTAGGTCTTCTTTTTTAGTAAGTCGCACATATAAGGTTCATACGTGTGTGAAAATGTTGTTTTTTTGTTGTTGTTGTCGACGTAGCCACATTTGAACGTGGAGGTGGCGATCCTCGTCAAGCTCTTAAAGGAGAGCAAGCTCGTTTCGGTCTATATGACCGATTGCCGCGGGAACATGATGGCCATTGGCTATTAAAAGGCAATATCTCGCCTTGTCGTATCAAGCATCATAGACACTCAGTATTTAAGCAAGAGCCGGTGCCACCCGGTCTCTCACTGAGACTCTACATTCGATACCGCTGATTGTACGCGACTGCAGTTGCAGCTACTCCGTATGCAGCACTCCACTATCCGCAACCTGTGGACGCGCCCGGTAGTTTCCAGTTAAGCTTCTCGTGATAACGAAGAACACCACACAGATTAGAGCTCAAAGTTCCAGCCTGTGTGATGCTAATAGTTATCCCGTGGCGGGGATAAAACATCATATTTGCGGTATGATGTTAAAAATGTGCAATTTTTTCATGAAAAAAAAAATTCCTTTAAACTTGCTATAAATGGTGCCAAAAGATAACGAAAATATTTATTTTTATATTTCACAAACTTTTCCAACACAATTGAGCGTAATTTCGTAATAATTTACAATTTTTTTTTCTATTTAAGAAGGAACAAAAAGAGGAATTGGTTGAAATACTGCATTCGACATGCCAACTTGCATGAATCTAAGCTGAACCAATTTTACGATATTAGGAAGGCCAAGCAAACCGTATGTCTTGGTTGTATACGGTGTGCACAGAAATATCATATGAAACCCCTAAAAGTATACTATACTTTTAGGGTTTTCATATGATTTACGACTTTCTTTGACAAATTTGAGTTGTATGCCAAATGTAGGCTTTTTCACTCACAGCTTCACTTCTCGTTTGACGTTTGGCTGTGTATGTTGTCTGGCTGTGAAGAAAAAATTTTATCGTGAAGCATCGTGGTTGTTCTAACCTGTTAACACGTGTTACACATATCATTGGACTCCTGTGGAGCTCCTAGATTTACTGGAAGCTGTATTTTTTATCAATTTTAACTGGAAAAAGTGTTTTTGGTGTTTTGTGGTGTGAGTGGTGGGCAGCCTGCTTGATTGGCCGCTGTGGAGGCCGAAATGAATGAGAAGGAGGAGAGGGCTGGGCCCTCGGAGACGCTAATTTTGTGTCGTATAGACACAGAAATGAAGAGAAAGAATTTGACGAATTCCAGAAAGAATGAAAATATTACCTTTACTGGTAATGGTGGTGGTGCAGCTACTGTTAATGGCGTGTGTGTGGCAAATGGTAATGGTGGTGTTTGTGCTAATGAAGACAATGTCAATGCAATTGATGCAAGTGGCTCGAATGAAGTGGCGATGGATGGTAATGAGGTGAGGAAAACAAGGAGGCGAGAGGAGAATGACGTGAATGACCCTAAGAAAAGGAGGATTAATGACGCTGATGTAAGATATACCCCAGAGCATTCAGGTGAGTGTTTGGTACTAGTTGATACATCTGAGGCAGATGGAGTTAACAATAAAAAAATCAAGAATGGCTTGTATTTTATATCTAAAATAAAAGATTTGAAATCGGATGAGTTTCAAAAGATTAAGAAGGTGGTTGCGATAGGGGTTACCCTATACAAGCTGACTTTTGATGATTGGGAGTCTGCGAATAAATTTATTGATAATGATGAGTTGAGGAAGAGGAAGTTGAGGCCTTTCGTGCCTCGGAACTTCATTGAGACTTTTGGGGTTATAAGGGACGTTCCCCTATGTTATTCTGAAGAGGAGATTATGGCTAATTCGACGGCTGGGAAAAAAATAACTTCGGTAAGAAGGTTTACTAGAAGAGATGCGAATGATCCCACTGTGTTTCATCCAACTGAGACGGTCAAGGTTGGATTTGCGGGGGATGACCATCCACAATGGATTATCTTTGAAAGGACTGTGCTGACTGTCAGGACCTTCTATCCGGCAGTAAGGCAATGTTTTAACTGTGGAAGGCTAGGGCATACCAAACAAGGATGCAGATCAAGAAAACGCTGTATTAAGTGTGGTAGCAATGAGGCGACTTGTGGAGGTGATTGTGAAGAGAAGAGGTGTATTTTGTGTAATGGAAATGGCCATGTGGCAAAAGATAGGGATGTATGTCCGATTTGGCTGAAAGAAGTTGAAACGAACAAGATTATGACAAGAAAGAAGATGTCAAAGAAGGAGGTTTTCGATATGTACAAGAACCAGAATAGGTTTGATTTATTAGCTGATGATGACCAGTTTCCTGAGATTGTGGGGAACAGGAGGACGAACAAGGCCACCAACGGCTGTGAAGACAGCAGAGAGAGGGAGGTAAATGAAATCCTTACACCGTACACCTTTAATTCCGTAGTGAAGAGACAGAGGAAGCCCTATATTCATAGACCTGGAGCTGAAATGCATCCAAGGATGTTTGGTGAGTCTCAGCCAGCCACGCCGGTGTACATGACTGATGCAGTTAGAACTTCGGAGCTGGAGAAGGTAACGAAAGAAATGTTAATATTTATGATGGATTTTTTGAGAATGACAGGCAATTCGATGGCAGTGGATGCCATGAATCATTTCGCTACTCGACTAAGCAAGTTTGGGGTGAATACAAATGTCCCTGTAAGCAATATGTCTAGCCTTACCAGTAGTCATGGTAAAGATACTACAATATAATGTGCAGTCGTTAACCAAAAATGGGAATTTTGTTGAGTTTTACCTTAACAACTACAATTTTGATATTGTGGCACTTTCGGAGATTTTCTCGGAGTGTCCTAATAAAAGAAATAGCTACAGTCATGTATATAATGAATTTAAGGATGTTTTTGACCGGGTTGGGGATATTATATGTCCGATTGCCTCTAAAAAGATCTCTGTTACACTCAACCGATTATCAGACAGAAAAGAAGCTACTCCTAAGGAAGTTATAAAGCAAATCTATAACAAAGAATTCTATGAATATAAAAATAGTGGCTTTACGATTTTTGCCACAGACGCCTCCCTATCTGAGAATGCTACTGGATGCGGGGTCTTTGTCCCCACTCTGGGGTACAACTTTTATTTCAAGATTGATTTCAAGGCCTCCTCTACATTTGGGGAGCCTTGGGCGCTATACAAGGCCTTAGAGTTTGCCGTTGAGGATGGGCATGAAAGATGCGTGTTCTTCACAGATAGCCTTGCGGCCTGTAAGGCTCTGGGCAGTAAGAACATTGATGATTATGTGGCATCCCTATTTCATCAGAAACTGAACTTGTCTGACATACAGGCATGTCATGTGGTCTGGGTTCCGGGACACTCCGGAATTGATTTCAATGAGACAGTGGATGAGATAGCCAAGCAGGCAACTGAATGTGGTGCGCCGATGGAGGCCGAGCTGTCCCACAAGGAGGCTATGAATATTATAAAGAGAAGATTATGGGAAAGATGGAATGATTGTTTTGCTGAGACCTCGAGAGAAAAGGGCAAATTTTTCTATCGCCTGTACAAAGATGTTACTGAGAAACCATGGTTTCTCAGGATGAACCTTGATTCGGCTGAGGTACAATCTCCACTCCGATTTGCGACACGTGCTGGAAGCCCGGTACAAGCCACCATGCCATTTTTGAATGCAACAAATATGATGTGCTCCGTGGGAACTATACTTTTTTTAAAACGCCACAAGGATATTGAAGCCATACTAAGTACCAAGGAGGTTAATACTTATAAAGCACTCGTTGCCTTTATTGTGGAAGCGGAGATTAATTTGTAAAAGTTACTATCCCTTGTTTGAGAATATAGGGATACTCGATTAAGCTGTGATTGGAACTGTGATATAACATAGTGCATACGTTATAGTATGCGATCGTTGACAACTAATTATACTTTATGCCAGTTTACTGGCTAGGATTATATGGATTTTACCACCTAAGACACTGTGATAATAAATTAAGATTTTCAACATTCTCTTTTAGCAGCGAGCCTGCTTCGTTTTTAATCAAACACTATTATACCACTCACACTGGGTCTTGGAGCTGTCTCCCACTGCTGCTTGGTCCAACATCGTTTTATCTACACGCCCCTGAGGGAGGGGTATAGGAGAAGCTGTTCATCTGATGTAGACTGGGTCTACATGCAGTAGTTAATAACCTGGCTTTTGGTGCCTTATAAGCATCGCCATAACTCAACCCACAACCCACTCACAGCTTTTAACACTATGCGAATGAATATTTTTTAAAAATAGTGGTGGCCAATTGAGTTACTCCCAATCATTCATTTAGGTTTCTTACACAAGTTGCTGGACTTGGCAGTAAATTTTGTATGTCTATGGGTCGGATATCTAGAATAGTCTCCAGCGTCCTAGTGTGCATGGTCCTCAACGCTCGGCCTATGACAAGATAACATGTTCTCTGAACCTGTTGTGTTATCCTTACGTTGCACTTTTTCTCCAATGCAGTCCACCAAACTACTGTGGCGTAAGTAAGTATTGATATTATAGAGTCAGTGGACTATCCACGGATTCATGCCCCATTTCGAGCCGAGGACACGTCTACATATTGCCCAACATCTAAGAACCTTCTCGGTACCCTCCTGAATGTGACATTTCCAATGCAGTTTGCTGTCCAAGATCACTCCTAAGTACTTGATCTTGTCAGCAGATATCGAAATCGTTCTATTGAGGAAACGTGGTACGTCAAATTATGTTGCGTCTGTTTGCAACACATGGATATATCCATTTGCAACCCTATAAAGTATTTATATAATTGACCATCATAAAAATCTAAGCCGATCTAGCAATGTCCGTCCGTCTGACTGTTGAAATCGCGCTACAAAATAGAGATATTGAGCTGAAACTTTGGACATATTTTTTTTTGTTCATAGGCAGTTTAAGTTCGAAGATATCGGGCTATTATTTGATATAGACGCCATAGGCCCTATAAAGCCACATTTATTTTCAGATTTCGCTGAAATTAAGACAGTAAGTTGTGTTAGGCCAGTGAGTTGTGTTAGGCTCTTCGACAACTTTCTGCATTTTGGCTCAAATCGTTCCAGGCAGATCTGCCGATTTAACGTCTTAGGCCAATTAAAGCCACATTTATTATTCGATTTCGTTGAAATTTGGTACAGTAAGTTGTGCTAGGCTTCGCGACATCAATACGGTCCAGTTTTAGATATAGCTGCCATATAGACCGATCTCTTGATTTAAGGTCTTGGGCCCATAATAAGCGCATTTATTGGGATGGCGTTAGGCCCTTCGACATCCCGGTACAATACGGCACAGATGAGTCCAGATTTGGATACAGCTGCCATATATACCGCACTCCCAATTTAAGGTTTAAGGCCCATAACGACGTGGATGATATATGCCTCTTTGCGCATTGCTTTGAGCACATAAAGGCAAAATTGGAACGCTTGAATGAAAACGTGTTAAAATAGGCATGTAAATAAACATCTAACACCAAATTGATGCGGATAAGAACAACAAATCTGACACCGCTCACTATAAACGGTCCTGTCATTGAAGATGTTGATAACTATCCCTATCTAGGCAGCAAAATTACAAGGACGGAGTATCGAAAGTAGACATCCGCTAACGCATCAACAAGGCTAGAAGCGCCTTCTTTAATCTCAATTAAGTTTGGAGATGTTGTGTCATCTCACATAATACAAACACTGAATCTTCACTAGTAGTACCAAATCTATTTTTATATGGCTGTACAACTTGGAGCTTGACACAAGCGATTACCCGCAAAGTCCAAGTTTTTATAATTCGCTGCCAACGACAAATACTTCGATTTTTATGACCAAACTGTATTTCAAATGAAAAATAGCAAATAAGAACACTTCCCCTGTCGGTTTTGAAATCCGGACTTAATTGGGTCATATCCTACGCCGACCACGAGATGATATAGCGAGAAATGTCCTACACAGGAACCCGCAAAGACATCCGCTGGACGAAAAGGGAGTTTGAATTAACCCATATATCGTGATAGACTATAGAGCTGGACGGAGAGAGCTTGTTGATGCCGCCATAAGTTCACACTGAAGTTTTTACTATTGTTGTGATATATTTAATATTCTCCAATTATAAATAAAGGACATATATATGTATATATATATTGTATATATATATTGAGTTGCCCAAAAAATAATTGCCGATTTTTTAAAAGAAAGTAAATGCATTTTTAATAAAACTTAGAATGAACTTTAATCAAATATTTTTTTATTACATTTTTTTTCTAAAGCAAGCTAAAAGCAACAGCTGATAACTGACAGAAGAAAGAATGCAATTACAGAGTCACACGCTGTGAAAAAAATTGTCAACGCCGTCTATATGAAAAATCCGCAATTACTTTTTGGGCAACCCAATATATACGAGATGTTGTGTATCCAAAGTTCGGCCCAATCGAAACTGATGTCTTTTTCTTCTTTCGATTAACGTTTTTCCAACAATTAAATCGATATTTTAATCCAAATTACATACAAATATAAAGTTTTTCTTCTTTGTAGAGCATCAAATACAACCAGACTGTCCGAACATGCTGTGAAGGCTATATTACGTATAACCTAGAGTGCAAACCTAAATGTATGTGTACCAATAATGATTGTCTCAATCCCGGTAAATGCATATGCTCAAAAGGTTATAAGAAACCCTGGGAGTCTGCCCATTTTTGTGTTCCTGTATGTGAGCCAGCTTGCCCACAATATTCTACATGCGAGCGACCCGATGATTGCGTTTGTTATCCTGGCTACGAAAAAAATTCCGAGACTGGTGAATGCGATCTACAGTGTGATACAGAAACTCGTCAACCTAATTTCGATATAAACGAATGCGTGTTGAAAGATTGCATTTGTTCCAGTGGAGGATATTGTTTAGATGATCGAAACCGATGTATCTGTTCTTTAGGTTACAATCGAACTAAGGACAATCAATGTGAACCCCAATGTCAGCCACTATGTATTAATTCGGATTGCAATGGCCCCAACCAATGTCGATGTTGGACTGGATATCACAGCACAGACAAACCGCACGTTTGCGAGGCGGAAGAACTTTGCAGGGGAAAGCCTTGCCAGAATGGTGTATGTTTGGACACAGGCGAATGTAGATGCAGAAAAGGTTTTACCAAATCCTTTAATATGCGGGGCAGAATAGTTTGCGAAACTATGGCGGTGTTTATTGGAAAAATAATGTCGGTAATATTGGGCCTGCCTTTAGCCTTGGTTGTCATAGTTCTGCTTATAGTTTATGTGGTAGCATTGAAGAGGAAGAAACAATCAGCGAACAATGGTGAGAACGAAGCTACTCAAACTCCTCTACGTACTTACAATTAAATAACATTTTGTAGTTGTACAAAATTACAGCTATGCAAAATTCAGACCAGTTGTAACATTTACAATGCCAAAGGTAATGCTAAGGAAGGATGTTGTTTTTGCTGATTTATCATAGTATTGCTCTTCTATCCATATCACAAACTTATAAATTTTTTTAATTATAAAGTAATGTACATAAAAATTATAAAAATATATGGAGCATTATTTCATATAACACAAACAGAATAATTTAATTTAATAATTTATTGTTATAAGGATTGATTTTGGTTGAAATGGTTCGTTCAAGTATTAAAAAAAAAGGACGGTCCAATAATTCTTTTAGCCCATTAACCACAAAAAAAAGTTTATTTTAGGAATACATTGCAATTCTTGCAAAAATTCACAACGAACACGGACATTTTTTTTTTGTCACGAATTATTTTAACCAAAATGAGCTTCGGTCATAAAATGGAAAGAGGGCATGATACTCTTTTTAACGGAAAGTGAATTTTCATAATAAAAACCAGTATACTCAGCAAACGCCCTTGGACTCATGGTTCAATTATAGACCAAACTTCGAAATTAACACAAGATACAAAAACGATGGATGGGGTGAATGTTCATTCGCACGAAATCTGGCCGTGCCAGGATTCTGAAGAACAGTGGTACGTTACTGGGTGATGTGTCAATGTAATCAGTAGTGGGTTGTAAGCCTCATTGTCGTCGCACTATGTGAACCCACCTAACGTCTTCCACGAAGCAAATGTTCAACATGGTTGTTGTTGCTGAAGCAGTGTGTTGTACACTAAGGGGGCAGCCCTTACCGACGAAGGACTCCATCGGGTAAATCCGGTACGTACAACCAACTGCCGTGCGTTTGGCTCACCATCGTGCTCAATAACAGTGCATCATTATTAATGACATCTTCAGTCTACACAGCTGTCATGGATACAATATACTTGCTATGTTAGGATCGCACATGCAGTGGAGGTGAGTATAGAACTATTACGCCAATGCTTATGGCTAGTGACCCGTACTTAAAATGCATGAGAGTAGTTATCGAGAAAGAGCTATGCAACATATACGTACTGTCGGTAATTATGCTTCAGGTTATAAACCTGACATAGGACGCCTGTTGTCAGGCTACAACCGCATGGCACGAGTAGACCTCAATGACCAGTTATGGCATTGGTAAAGACCACAGAGGGCGTCGTTAGGCAGATCAGATGTATGGCTCCACATTTTACGCGGCAAATCAAAATAACCCCAGCCCAGCCCATCCAAAGAAGCTGGCCAAGAATCACTACTCCACATACAAGTACGTGGCTACAACAACAACAAAAACCTCATCAAAACTATGGGTGATCGAAGCAGTTGGCCAGACTTTCCATTGAATCATCTGGTTTAATGAATGATATATACTGGCAATCACTCATTTCATTTGGAACAAACCAACTCCCCATAATGCTATCTGTTGACCAACCAGCTGTCTTAAAAATCTCTAAACGCTGGTTGATCATTAAAAAAGGAAAGTCAATTGAAACGGCTTCGGAGAACTGTCACGCCCCTCAGATGCACGTGTTGGTGAGAGAAACGTCGGTGACATTGTTAATCCTGCAGCCGATAGCTTTGTCGAATACCTCATATGCGGCCTAATTTCCCAGTGCAGGCAGTAAGACATGTAAAAGAGCGTGACGGGGATTCTTCGATTCAATCATATTGAGCCTAGAATTAAAAAATTTATTCTGCAAGACTATAGGTTGGTCAACGAGTAAACGCGGTACTTATAGAGCAATTGAAGTGTTCTAACTATAGTCTTAAGTCTTAGATACCGGCTTAGGCAAGCTTTGATCCACTGCTAAGTCACTCTCGAACCACGGAAGAAGGGATGACAACACCTCAGTCACTTTGGCCGACTTAACTGTGACTGACTCGAGAGATACAACAGGTTGTTTAACTGTCAATTTATTGAGCATCCCGAGTTTGACAAGGCTAAGAGGAGAGCCATTCGTCGCATGCGTGGTCTCCGAGCCCATGGACAGCTATGTTGTTGTTGTTGTTGTAGTAGCAGTGTGTGGTACACTGTGGCGGCAGCCCTTGCCGATGAAGGAATTCATCGGGTCAATCCGGTACATACAACCGGCTGCCATGGGATTGATGGACAGCTATCACATTTAATTGTGGACGATGTTACAAATGTCATCCGTGGCGAAAGGTCATCCAAGGCGTTAGGAGTTATGGTATAGTGCGGTGGTGGGTGTGCGGTACACCCATATCATAACCGACGGAATCTCTACCTTACAAATGTCCTCAGCCTGTCTAGAAGTTGGAGACAGTGATCTCACTACTAAGGCCTGGAAAGGACCCGAGCAAAAGAGAGTCTTAAAGATCGATCTCCCTTCTCTTGAGGGACCACTCCTCCCGAGCCTCATTGGAGAATTTCAATTCGTCGATCTTCAGTATAGATTTCGAAAACTGTCCAACAACTTCTTTGCATGCCATCACCGCACACATTTGCTGTGGCTTCAATCAGCCCAAGCTATGTTATAGGACGGTCCTCGTTGCACTATTCAGATGTCAGAGTGCCGTCTCCTCAGTTCTCGCGTGGACAACCTCCATTAGGAGACAAGAAGATTCTACCTACATATAACTATATGCCGTCTAAGCAATAAATTCATAGCCGTTTTCGCAGGGTCATCCGATAAAAAAAACTTTTGGGCAGGTATCTACCGTCCAGAAGACTCAAGGTGGTTCTTCATGATCTAAAGCGAGCGTTTCAAGAGAGAATATCTAGATCAAACGACATATCAAGCGGGTCTGGACAACATTCATGCAGACCGGGGGAATATTGTTCATGTTTAACGACCAATACCCATGGCACCTGAAGATATTGACATCTCTCGGCAAACCGAGTAGTTCCGGCTTCAGCCGCCTCAACTCCTACAGAGCAAGTATTGATGCCAAGGTGTAGGATGAGACCCACTCAACACAATCCCAGATCGCTTTGGACACATCTGGATACTCAATAGAATCAAACAGACGAAAGATAAAACACAATACACTGCTACAACAACAACCAAGCACGGGATAGCTATGAGCACCACACGTGTTGGAACTCTCAGTCAAGATTCCTGCGGTGTTTAGTACGATCATGGCTTCAGGCCATGATTTCATCTCCGATTGGTTAAGTAACTTCTCTATTGATCTTGCCGCTGCAAGAGATTGAAATATAACTTTCACCAAAATAATCAGCCATGATCCCAAACACCAACTTATAATTGGCCAGTTGAGCAACACATAATGGATTGTGTGTTAAATGTCTACATTGTTGATCTGGACGCTTAGTTCTCTGCAAGAAATTTGAAGACCACCACCTACTATACAATTGGCCGATAACACCACACCTTGATGACAAAATATGAGTTTTGTGTCCCGTTTGTAATCAGAGACTGCACAACACATATTTAACACTTTCCAGCCAATTGTCCTATGCTAGTTTTATACTGAGACTTACCTTACATGTCCCTAGAGGCAAACCCAGAAAAGCCAGTTGTCCTAGAATGTGTAAGGTAGGTTCGTAGTCTCACAAGCTTTTCAACTCTACAATTCAACCTACAAGCAGATCACGCACTCCAACAAAATTCCGGCAAGTGCGTAGTTTGGCAAATAATTGCAAACGAGACACTTACTGGAAATTCTCGAAAAACATCCTTACGACAGAGATAAGAGGGATATCTAGGAACACACACTATGAAAGTACCGATAGGACAGTTCCCATCTTAACTTCTACATATTTTGTATGGCATTGTGACCATCCATTATGGTCATGTGGGAACAATTGCACCATCCAACCACGATTGATGGGGACGATTATACAAACATGAATTCAATTCCCCATGTGTAGTAGTTTAGACTTTGCCAGGCAGGTCATATGCTGACAATGCTCTCAAGGTAAACAATAGAAATGGATGCCCTAACGTCTTTCAAACCCCATCGATCATCACTTCAATAATTCGCAGGACACTTTAAAGGTCCATATAGAACATTCGTGTCAAAACATACATTAACAATGGAAACTAAACTCATTTCCTTCTATTCGTTGAATTCAAATGCCCAAGTTATAGTTCTCTATACTACAACAGTTGAGTAGGGAAAGCTAAAAACAAAATAGTCAACTGTTCCATTCAAAAAATTTGTTAAAGTTCCACTAAATCAGCTTAAAAAAATTTGCGCCAAAATAACAAGTCCCCTCTTGCTCATTTTTGTCCCAACACATTCTGAATCTTCGGATTTTGTTCATTCATTACCAACAAATGACCAAATTACCGTACAAAACATTCAACATAGTCGCGTACGCAAAAGTACAGTCAATAATAAATAAAGACATAACAATACACACAGCAAACACAACGACGACGTTGGCGCAGGCAGAGAAGCATTAGCACTGTGTCGCTGCCTGTGTGAATGTTGTAAGAATGCGACGAGAATTCAAAAAAAAAAAAATAACAAAGGCAAACGATGTTACTGCTTTCCAACAAAACAGTTGACGCTGGCGTCTACAAAGGCTTCGAGAAATATGAAACGATTTGTAAAGAAAAATATTTTTTTCCACTTACCATAGCAGGCCAAGGTGCAAAACCCTTCATTTTAGCCCTAAAATGTGAAAAATTAATATTAGTCTTTAAAATAGATATTTGTGTAACTAAGAAAATAACGAAAATTTCAATATTGCCGATTGTCTAAAAATGCGCGGGATTTTTCCATCGTCCCCGTATCAATTTAGCAGAAACGTTGGCAGCGTTACCTGCGCAGCAACAAAAATTAAACCAAATTGAAAAAAAAAATTTACGAAGACAAAGCAAACGAGCCTTAAAACACAATCCCATCGAATACTACTGTATATTGTACATCTTTTACTTTTAACAAAGTACCGTCGAACATTTAATATATATATTTTTAATTTACTTTACATTGAGGTTATGTTTAAGCGCCATTTTTCCTCTTCTCTGCCCCAAAATAAAAAAAATAACCATCCATGTATGGGAGAGTTGCCCGCATATTGCCGTAACTGCTAAGGCAGTTTTCACATTCATTGAAATTTTCCTAATTTTCTGCACCGAAGTCGATTTTCTTCACAAAAGCTTTTCTTACCAAACTAGATCTTTGGGTTTGTAACACAGAATCTCCATGGGCTCAGCGCCACCAACACTTCCTCCACCACCAGGCAATGATTGTTTTTTCGTCTTCGACATTATGTTATCAATACGAAATTGGAATTTTATTTTGTTGTTTGCCGCAATTTTTTTTCCTTCGTTTTATTTTTGTTCCACTTATCCACACTGTCTTCACTTGCTCAGTCGACGACTCAAGGTACGGCGGCGGGGTACACGAAACGATGATTTTGATTGATTCTTTTTGTCGCTTACGCGTATCTATTTTGCATCCAATATATGCAATCACAAAAGTCATATGATTAAAATTCGAGATTTTCTTAAAAACAAATTGAGTTTTGTTCTATATATTTTTAAACGAAATGGAAAATTCTTATTTTCTCTGCGCTTCTTATTTCTTAATCTGCTGCTGCTGCTGTTGCCACCGTTCCAATAGATATGAAGTTGGCTGCAGTTGTTTGTGACGTTTTGTTTTTCTCGTCTTTTATACAGAGTTGCATTATTGTGTCCAAATGAGTTGTGACATTAAGGTGGGTATGACAATTTGGCCATGGCTTCGTAATGCTATGTCTACATTGATTCATTTTGCTTAAAGGTGCCATCACACTCCATGTTCTTGTCTTTTGACATGCCAAATTTTTCTATTGTTAATGTTGCACACATGGTGTGATACGAATAAAAATAGCACATGAAAATCACTTTTCAATATAGCACTGTTATTTTTTCGATTAGAAATAAAGAAATATGCTGTTTTTGTTTTGAGTTTAATGAAAGCAATCCTAAATTAAATTGTTTTCACAACTTTAACAATTCGTATCCATAAAAATCAGCTTTTGCTCACAATTTCGGGTTATGTCATATAATATATTATGTCATACAAAAATAACATAGTAGTGTGATTGCAAAAATGTACTTCGCGAGAAAAAATATGTAAATTAGCAAGGCGGAGTTAATAAGGTGGTCTCATGCGAGCAGCTGTTAACAGCCTGCCAGATTTGACAGTTATCGTCTTTTTTTCATATTCTCTGCTCATGTACGCACACGTATACACGCATGCACACACAAGTCTTTGTGCGTGTTGGCAAAACGTCGATCAGTTTGATGACAAGAAGGCGAATTGCACCATATGATTTATGCTTGTTGTGCAAATGAGACCACATTTAATTGTTTTGCCATGGTAAAATGGCAATTTTGACACACGATGAAATACCAATGATACATAAAAAGTGGCATGTCATGCGACAAGAACATGTAGTGTGAAAGAGCCTTAAGTCGTTTTTAAAAACACCTCAACCCTTCACCCAGGATTCACAGTGAATCCTGACCTCAACCGTTCACGCAGGATTTTCTAATAGAAGGTTATAAGACGGATTTAAGATGATACATTTTTATTTGCATTCTCTTTACTGTTATCTTCTTTCTCGCATATTCTCTGCTCATGTACGAACACGTATACACACACGTACACAAATTTGTTGTGTGTATGTTGGCAAAACGTCGATTAGCTCGATGTCAAGATGGCGGATTGCACCATATGATTTATGGTTGTTATACAACTGAGACCACCTTTAATTATTTCGCCATGAGAAGGTTGGATCACTTGTGAAAACATTAGGTGGATAGGCCCAAGCTATATTCATTTACAGGTAGTGGCAGTTGCCCAACAACAAAATATTGAGTGCCCTATCTGCCAAAATCAGTGATAAGTGCAACTCTGATTTTGTGTATATTACTAGTTCGCGCCATTTTTCGTTGTTTCTGTGTGGCATGGTTCTTAACTATAATACACACGCAACCATAGCTCGTTGACAGACAATGTACTTCGCGAGAAAAAATTTACTCAGCTGTTTACTGTCCACTACCTGGTAGTTATATCAAGCTATAAAGGGTTCAAACAAGCCTTGTTCAATGAACATACGTTTTATGGGCTCTGACCTTGTCTAACCAAATAAAAACCTCACCTAATGCAATTTCTGCTAGGATTCACTGAATAAGGTTAAGCCAAGCGATCAGCCGACATAAATTTATAATTTTTTTTGGCAGTATTTGGCATTGAGGATGTCAACTTGTTCTCTTTTTACATTCATTCTTTGTTTGCGTTTTCTCCTATTTGATGGCATTTTCAATCGGAACATTTAACATCCTTCATGGGGCCTAGCCATTTTATGTTTTTGCATACACTCTCAAAATAAAAATATTATCTAATAAAATATTTCGATAAAAATCTGTTGAAAAAGACAAAGATAATTTTTACCAGACTTTGGGATATAATCTCCTAACGGTATGTAGATAAATATGTTTTATAAAGGGTGATTTTTTAAGAGCTATAGGGAAGTTTTTCAAAAAAAAAAAAATCATATAAAATTCAGAAAAATGCATGAAATCTTGATTTGAATCTTTGAAGAAGTACGGTCCAATGATGCCACCAGCCCATAAACCACACCAAACTGCGACTTTTTCTGGATGCATTGTTAGCTCTTGCAATGCTTCTGGCTGATCGTCGCTCCAAAATCGACAATTCTGCTTATATACGTACCCACTGAGCCAAAAATGAGCTTCGTCGCTGAACACGATTTTTCGATAAAAAAGTGGATCGCATTTTGATAATAAAATTCAATAAATTGCAAGCGTTGTTCATTTGTAAGACGCTTCGTGGTTAAATTACAGACCAAACTGAAGGTGTTTGACAGTGAAACAAAACACGAAACGTGCGTGAGCTGTTTGAACCAGTGTTGCCAAGAGGATAATAGCTAAAAAATCACCCTTTACTACTTTATTAACTAACACAAATTTTAAAGATGTACAAAAACAATGTCTATATGTTTTTACGACAGATAATCAAAAGAATTCGAAGCGGACGCGTATACATATTTTGAAACATGGCCATAAAAGTCCAAAATAGTCAAAAGCAAAAATAAAATTTTTTTAATTGGTGTCTGCCACGATGACGATGTGAATCAGCTGATTGCAAATCAATGGGATTTATGAGTTAAAGGCGGTATGGCTATTTGTGCAAATTTTGTGATTTTTTAATAAAATAACCGGGCTCACTTTTAGGGATGCAAACTAAATAAAACACACCCAACATCCGACCCTACATCGGTTTATCAAAATAGGAAATATTTTAATGTATAAAATTGCATGCTTATTATATCCCAGTTGCTTGTGATAAGAATAAATGCATTTTTCCTTAGTTTAATAATTGTTAAACAAATAAGTTTGATAGTAACTTTAACAGATTGTCACAAAACCGAAGCAATAAAAATTTTTTTTCGGCACAAAGACTAAAACGGCATAGGGTTAGATCTGGCAAAATATCGATAGTACTATCGATATTTAATTTTTTGGCAAAATATCGATTGTTTTTTTCTATCGATATTTTGACATATTGTAGTTCCGTCATTGGCATAGGGTTAGAGCTGGCAAAATATCGATAAAAAGTCATAGCCTACTTAAGAATAAAATGTACAATTTCATGTATTGGAGTTTAAAGTAAATTATGCAACAGGCAATGCCAAATATGTTAAGAAATACTTTGGTAATTGAGGTGTCACCACACACTATTGTGAAGATTTATTTATTCTTGTCTGTAAAACTTTCTTGATTATAAACATTTTTTTTTGGAAAAACTTTTAATTTAATTTTAAATTTTTTGACATTTGATCACATGCTTTAAATGACTCATTTTTGTGGCAAACGAGTCATTTTGCCCTTATAAATTGTAAAGGAAAAACGAGTTGTTTTCAGAGCATAATAGGGTGAAAACGAGACGTTTGCTCAAATATTTTTGGTCTGAACATTAGTATTAGAATACGAAATGCTAAAGTGGGTTAATTCTACAATAGTAGTTTAACAACTATTGTGTACTTTAACGTTCCCACTGCACGCTCTTCAAAAGGCTAGGACTCGTTAGATGGCGTGGGGTTCTTGTGTTCTTAAGTCCTGTGTAGACTAAAACAATAAATCGAACGTGCAAAGGTTTAGTATGTACTAAGCATTTTCAAGCACTTTTCATACTCCTCCACAGTCGCGGCTAAATTATTTAAAGGTTGTCTCATTTGGTGAAATCGCCATCTTGTCATCGATCTGATTTACATAGACGACCTTGTTGTCAACACATTTGTGTACGTGCGTAGAAGTGTATGCATATGAACAGAAAGTGTGTGCACATGAGCAGAAAATATGCGAGAAAGAAGATAACAACGAAGAAAGTGCAATCAAAAATTGAACATCTTAAACCGCTATTCGCGTGAGACAACCTTTAAATAGTGCAGCTATGCTCTACAGTATAGTACTAGAATACTAGGTCTGTTCGCGAACTTTTCCAGTAAAAATTTGCAGGGTAAAGGTGCCATCACACTACATATTATTGTCTTATGAAATATAAAATTTTAATATTGTAAGAGTTGCACACATAGTGTGATACGATCTTGTGACCCATTGTGATTGCTCATGAACTATTTCTCTTCTCTCAGGAGTTAGACCTGCCTGGAAGACAGGCTTCAACGCACTTTCTCGTAACACTTTGCGGCTTCAATGAAGGCCTTGTATTTATCTGGGTTAATGCGTCTGAGTTCATCTAATGCCTGAAAGAAAAAAGAACCAAGTATCCTATTTCTACTTTGGGGTAGTGCAGGGCATTGACATACGAAATGAAAACTATCCTCTAGAGCATCTATATCATGATACCAGCGGCAGATATCATAATTTTTAATGCCTATGCGAGACAAATGTCTACTTAGCTTTTGTGCTCAGTTATGATTCAAATGACCGCACTTAAATGCATCTTCTCCATTGACAATAGAGCGTCTATGTTCAGCTTCGAATGTTCATCCCACATCAGCTTTGTTTGCTCACAACCTACGTTTGCATTCCAGCGATTCAATAGTTTCTTTGTAGCGCTCTTTGAGACCCCCAACACAAGGGGGAGATTTACTCCAGACTTAGTGAATACATCGGCTTTCTCATTTCCCTCTATGTCCTTGTGCCCCGGCACCCAGCATGGAGTCAATGCATGGCATTCCTGTAGATGCGTCAGTAATTCCCGACAGCGGCCCAGGATCTTGGATCCCACACACGTATCATTTAACGCCTTCAATGTTGCTTGACTGTCGCTGAAGATATGAATTTCTGATCGCTTGATATACATAGATAACACAAGTTCCGCCGCTACAGCCATCGCATACACCTCCGCTTGAAAGATGCTGGAATGATCACCCATGCGCAAGGAGACATTGATATCGAGTTCGCCAAAATAGATACCATACCCTGTTCCATTTTCCATCTTCGATCCATCTGTAAAAATTTTAATGCCTGAAAACCTAACCCACCCTTTCTGCCACTCCGCCAGGGTAGGTAACTTTATCCGCAGTCCTTTATCCACCACATTCATTCCCATCTGGAAGTCTGTCTGCGAGACCGCCAAGGTATTATCCAATATTCGTCAATATCTCGCCCGTGATCAGTGAATCAAGTCAAGCTGCGACAATCTAAGAAGAGTCCTCTCCGCTACCTTCCCTGTCCATAGGATGAATTCCCAACGTAACCTCCAATGATCCAGTCGCAGTGGTTACCAAAGCCCCAGGCTCAAATCTTAGCGCGACTCTAGTCACCCTGTTAAGGTTTCGGGTATCCGAAAACCGTATCCAAAAACTTCCCAAGTAGCATTGCAGCCAAGTGCACCATCCAAAACTGTTTCCAAAAACTTTCCGGTGGCGAGAATCATCTGCGTACGCACATATTAACACCCAACTTTTCCAGTTTTTTTAAGAAGAATGTCCATCACGAGGATCTAGAGTAGAGGTGATATCACCCCTCCCTGAGGTGTTTCCCTAGTGACATTCACACCCATTGTCTCAGCACCCATAGTAGCCGATATCGCCCTGCCCCATAGCATATTCATTATCCAAGCGATCACACTGTTCCCCAGACCCTCACCCCTAAGTGCCGCATTTATGGCAGAGGAGCTTATGTTGTTAAAGGCCCCTTTAATATCCAGAAAGCCGCCAAGGTATACTCCTTATAATCGATAGGTCTCTCAAGAGGATGTACTACACCATTCAACGCCGAGTAAACGGATCTGCCCCTAATAGGCTATTACTGAAAAGAAGCAAGAAGGAGGTCAGTATAGCTATAAGTATCATAACGGGACACATAGGACTTCGAGCTCACTTAGGTAAAATCGCAGCAAGTGTAGGGCATGATAGCATGTGAAGGGCATGCGGGGAAGATGGTGAGGAGTTCGAGCATTTCCTTTGTCATTACCCGGCTTTCGCGTCTAACAGATACCGGCACTTAGATGGAGACACAATACCAGTTATGAACCATCTTAGGGGAGTGGTATTGAAAACAAATAAGGATTTTGTAAGTAGCACGGAATTCCTAACTGAAAATTTTCTTTTTAGAGGTTACTTTAAAATTTTTAGAGTGGCATGGGGCGGATTAATATCTGCACCCTCTTTTCCTTCTAACCTAGCATGAGAAATAAGACGTCCCCAACTTCCTTCTGATATGAAGGTCCAAAATCCTCTCAAGCGTCTTGACAAGGACAGAGGAGAGACTTATCGGTCTAAAGTCCTTCGCCGAACTGTGTTGCAGTTTTCCTGCCTTTTGTAAAAAAACCACCTTAACTTTCCTCCAAGATTTGGGAACATAGGCAAATCTCCACACAGAAGGTCGAAGGCATCCTGCAGCATTTTTGGATAAATTACGTCCGGCCCAGGGGACCTAAATGGCCCAAATGTGTGTAGCGCCCAATGGACCCTTTCCCGAGTCACCAGTATGTCGGCAACGTCATCCACGACCGTATATCCCATCGATGAATTTCAATGTTCAGTGAGGTTGCAATCCGGAAAATGTGTGCCGCGGAGAGAAAGACCATTCACCATTGGCCGCTGTAAGTTCCCCATGTACGCACTGTCCTTCGCCATCAGCTTTCGCGCAATCTAGAAGTATCTTTTATATTAGATATCTCCTCAATCAATCTTATAAAATCCTCTCGTTTGGATTTCCTTAGTTCCTTCTTGAAGGTCCTGAGCTTTTCCTTATATAAGTTCCACAGTGCGATATTACCACTACGCCTTGCTGCATTAAATGCCCATCTAGCATGTTTTCTAAGTATCTTGAGCTTACTGTTCCACCATATACTTATACTTCTTCTTCTGTGACCTCAGTGGACAGGCTGACACGAAGGCCGTCGTCAGCCGTTCCTCCAAGTTCTGCAGCACGTAATCAGTATCATCTAAACAACAAATTTCAACAGGATAATTACTTGTGTTTCCGCTAACAGATGCCTTAAAATCGTCCCTCGTCCTCCTGGGGATGATCCAAAAAACTTTATGATCCGAAAAACTTACTTCCGCAGGCACAGCCCAATATGAGATAGCAAATCCCTGCATATTACCTATAGTGAGATCTAAGACCTCCCTTCTGTTAAAAATCTCAAAAGTTGCGTCAGCCCCTCTGTTGTATAGCGTAACCGTTCTCCAAAATAAATTCAAGGACGCTCTCCACCCTTAGGTTCGTGTCTGTACTCCCCCTAAGGTCTTGATGAGCATTAGCGTCGCATCCCAATAGTAAATCCAGTATCGAATGAGCTCCCTAAACACCATGGGAAGAGGAGCCTGCCCATCATTATGCGAGAAGTAAGCCGATGAAAGATCCCTACCCTCATGCGACAGGGAAACTACAATTTGGTCCCTATTACAGAACTGGTTCAAAATAAAACAATTTAGGTTCTTTCTACCCATAATACGGCCATATATTTCATATTATCTTTCTTAAAGATGACATAATAGTTGTTGTCCTCGAACCCCATGGTTTCGACTCCGTTGACCCATGGTTCCTGGTTCTATTTCGTTCCTATTTAAATGGAGGATAAGATTATTTGTGGCCACTACAGAATGGTGGAGATTACTCTGAATCACATTAATTATCCGGTACTTACAGTGGTCATACCTCTATCCTGTATATGATAATCTGGACTGTATATGATAATGACAACATTGGCGCATGATTTTGCAACGTAATTTTTTCTATCAGTGTGAATGAAAGCAACCCCAAATTAAATGGTTTTCACAACTTTAACAATTTGTAGCCATGAAAAATTAGCTTTTGCTCATATTTTCAGGTTATGTCATACAGAGATAACATACTAGTGCGATAGCAAAAATGATGAATTGTATGAAAATTGGAAATTTGGACACACATAATGGAATACCAATGACACATAACAAGTTAAAGCGTGCTAAGTTCGGCTGGGGCGAATCTTGGGAACCCTCAACTATGGATTCTGCTATGATATGGGAGCTATAGCTGGTTATAGACCGATTTTGACCTTACTTGGCACAGTTGTTGAAAGTCATAACAGTAAATTGCGGCTTGTAAGGGCTAAACAAGTCAAATCGGCAGATCGGTTTCTATGGGAGCTAAAGCAGGTTATAGTCCTATTTGGACCAAACTGGGCATAGTTTTTGAGAGTCACAACAGAACACTATGTCACAATAGAACTCACTATTTCAGCAAAATCGGATGATAATTTAGGCTTCCAGGGGCTCAAGAAGTCAAATCGGGAGATGGATTTATATGGGAGCTATCTTCGATTATAGACCGATTTAGAACGTACTTGACACAGTTGTTGGAAGCCATAACAGAACACTAAGTTGCGAAATTTCAACCAAATCGAACAAAAATTGCAGCTTCCAGGAGCTCAAGAAATTGAATCGGGAGATAGGTTTATATGGGAGCTATATCAGATTATGAACCGATTCGGACCGCACTTGGCACAGTTGTTGAGAGTCATAATAAAACCCCGCATGCAAAAATTCAAACAAATCGGAAAAAAATTGCGGCTTGTAAGGGCTTAAGATTTCAAATGGGTTTATATTGAAGCTGGATCAGGTTATAGACCGATTTAGACCGTACTTATCACGGTTGTTGGAAGTCATAACAGAATACTATGTGCCAAATTTCAGCCAAATCGGATGAAAAGAGCTTAAGAAGTCAAATCGGGAGATCGGTTTATGTGGGAGATATATCCAAATCTGAACTGATATGTCCCTTTTGCAATCCCCAACGGCCTACATCAAAATTAAGTATCTGTGGAAAATTTCAAGCGGCGCGTTCGCCCGATATCGTGATTTTGACAGACGGACGGACGGACATGGCTAAATCGACTTAGAATATGGAGACTATTAAAAATATGTGTACTTTATGGGGTCCTTGATCAATATTTCGAGGTGTTACAAACGGAATGACTAGATTAGTATACCCCCATCCTATGGTGGTGGGTAAAAAAAGTGGCATGTCATAAGACAAGAACATGTAGTGCGGTAGAGCCTTAAAAACAACATTTGCTCTCTTTCGATATTTTGATTTGATTTTCACAAAACATCTGTTCGAAGCTGCAAATAGCTGCTTAAAGAAAAAACCCCATCAGAAATGAGCATGCTCTCAATTATCAAACTGTCAAAATTTTGCACGCTGTCACGTTCTCTCTTCTATTGGCAAATAAAATACTTGAATGACTTACTGTGAAAATTTGTGCAAATTTGCAAACATTTGAGTACACGAACACGCTTATTAAAGGTCTACTATCAATGCCAAAACAGAATGAGTGCGCTGAGCTTTGTTTTTAAGCAAAATTTTGCCCACGAATATTTCACTAAGGAACAGGGGCAAACTTCTCACATATCAATGAGTGAAGTCCGATTCAAGTTTAAGCTGAATTATAAGGGTGTTACACTGCGTGCCGCAGTGTAACACCTCTTTGGGAAGAAGTTTTTACATGGCATAGGACCTCACAAAAGTTACCAGCATTTGGAGGGGAAACCACAACTGAAGATTTTTTCTGATGGTATCGCCAGGATTCGAACCCAGGCATTCAGCGTCATAGACGGACATGCTAACCTCTGCATTACTGTGACCTATGGTGTTTTTAAGGAAAATGCTAAATTAAAGAATTTTCAACTTTGAAAAAGTACTCCTTCTGTTTTGGCCTTCTATATACATTACATGGATTTTTTGTGCAAGTTTGCGCAATTTTTTGAATACGTACTAAAGGTCTAATATCAAGGCCAAAACAGAATGAGCGCGTTGAGCTTTGTTTTTAAGCAACGCGCTAAATTAACGAATTTTCAACTGTGAAAAAGCGCTCATTCTGTTTTGGCCTTCATTGTGTATACATGGAGTTTTTGGTTTGGAAACCAACTGTTCGTTGAATGGAGCATAGAAATCCCGATAGATGTCGCCAGCCAAAAATTAAAATGAAATATTAATCTGTTTGTGACAATTTCAAAGGGGGATGTTCACACGTCCGACAAAAGTATACATGGAGTTTTTGGTTTGGAAACCAACTATCACTTGTATGGTGCATGGAAATCGCAACAGATGTCGCCAGCCAAAAATAAAATCAAACATTTATGTGTTTGTGACAATTTCAAAGGGGTTAGTTCAAACTTCCGACAGAAGACGGCATATTTGTTTTTTACATCTTTTGTCGCAATATTCTTCACCAGAGTTATGAGGTTTTACTAATTTTGTTATTCCGTCTGTACCAATTTGGTAATTTCCTTTTTTTTTTAATTTCAAATTGTAATGGTTTCTAGTATTCCAGAGAATAACTGCATTGTACTTTGTTGTTATTCTCTTATTCGTAATTGTGTCCGTTGTGTTTTGTCATTTTCAAGCATTGACTCCACCCCTTGCTACAATGTTCGATAGATGTAAGTGTACATATGTGTTTGACTCCTCCCATTTGTTCATTCAGTAATCAGTTGGCACCATCATCTAGTTTAGTAGCTAACTTTTGAAGCCAATTTTGACTCCACAGTTCCATTTTACGAAAAATTATTTCCGTGCAGTTATGCTTATTGCGTTATTCCATTAACAAAATGATGTTGATAGGCGTGGAAGGCTACCAAACATAAGATGATGAGTCTCCACGTCGACCATTGGCAAAACTTACAAAATTGTTTAAGTAGAGAGAGTGACAGAGAAAAAACCGAGAGCAAGCAGGAAAATAAAAAAAAAAATATTTTTTCAAACATTGAGAAATGTCACAAGAAGTAAATTACGGAACTGGTCTGTTGGAATTAGCAGAAGTACTAGTTCCAGGGTCAACTGGTTACTTCAATGACAAAACCAATGTTAAATTCACCAGCTGTTTACACTGAAAGTAAACAAACGTGGAATTAGACCTGATAACTTGGTACTAGTGAATATACTGGTTTGGAACTAGTAGCCTGGACTACTGGGTTAGTGTTAGCCAACGCTGGTCACATACGCAGAGATCGGTAAAGGGCTTATGTTATCTAGAGCATACCAGATATCGAAGTTACCAGATTGGATATTCTCGAAATATCGATGTGGCTAGCAAGAGGAGGTGGTACAACGCAACGCAAAAACGCGTATTGTAAAGCAAATAAGTAGATCAAACAAGTAAAAGCGTGTTAATTTCGGCCGAGCCGAATCTTATATACCCTGCACCATGGATCGCACTTGTCGAGCTCTTGCCACGGTATCTCTTTTTAGGCAAACAAAGGATTAAAGAAAAGAATTGCTATGTTATTGGAACAATATCAAGTTATGGTTCATTTCGGACCATAATTGAACTGAATAGTGGAGACCATAGTAGAAGTCATTGTGTAAAATTTCAGCCCAATCTAGTAAGAAGTTCGCACTTTAGGGCTAAAGAAGTAAAATAAGGAGATGGGTTTATAGGGGATCTGCATTAGGCTATAAAGCGATTCATGCCATTTTCGTCACATATGTTAAAGGTCATAAGAGAAGCCGTTGTACAAAATTTCAGCTAAATCGGAAAATAATTGCGCCGTCTAGTGGCTCAAGAAGTCACGAACCCAGATCAGCTTATATGGAATCTATATCAGGTAATGGACCGATTTGAACTATTCTTATAACAGTTGTTGAAAGTCATAACAAAACACCTCATGCAAAACTTCAGCCAAATCGGATAATAATTGCGTCCTCTGGTGGCTCAAGAAGTCAAGACCCAGATCGGTTTGTATGGCAGATATATCAGGTTATAGACCTATTTAAACCATACTCAGCACAGTTGTTGGAAGTCATAACAAAACACCTCATGCAAAATTTCAGCCAAATCGGATAATAATTGCGTCATCTAGAGGCCCAAGAAGTCAAAACCCCAGATCGGTTTATATGGCAGCTATATCAGGTTATGGACCGATTTGAATTATTCTTAATACAGTTGTTGGAAGTCATAACAAAACACGTCATGCAATATTTCAGCCAATTCGGATAGGAATTGCTCCCTGTAGAGGCTTAAGAAGTCAAACCCCAGATCGGTTTATATGGCAGCTATATCAGGTTATGGACCGATTTGAATCATTCTTAATACAGTTGTTGAAAGTCATAACAAAACACCTCATGCAAAATTTCAGTCAAATCGGATAATAATTGCGTCCTCTAGTGGCTCAAGAAGTCAAGACCCCAGATAGGTTTATATGACAGCTATATCAGGTTATGAACCGATTTCAACCATACTCAGCACAGTTGTTGGAAATCATAATAAAACATCTTATGCAAAATTTCAGCCAAATCGGATAAGAATTGTGCCCTCTAGCGGCGCAAGAAGTCAAGATCCCAGATCGGTTTATATGGCAGCTATATCAAAACGTGAAACGATATAGCCCATTTACAATCCCAACCGACCTACACTAATAAAAGTATTTGTGCAAAATTTCAAGCGGCTGGCTTTACTCCTTCGTAAGTTAGCGTGTTTTCGACAGACAGACGGACGGACATTGCTAGTTCGACTTAAAATGTCATGACGAGCAACAATATATGTACTTTATGGGGTCTTAGACGAATATTTCGGGGAGTTACAAACAGAATGACGAAATTAATATACCCCAATCTTATGGTGGAGGGTATAAAATTATGTTGAAAAGTTGCTCTTTTAATATTTGCCATACAGTACTTTTTTGGTAGCGATAACAAGTATAGGGAAATAACCTCAATTTCAACATTAGTTGTCGTTACCGAACTATTTATAAACCTTCGTAGTATGTGGAACCATCACTATTCGGTTGGCAGAAAAATTGGTTGAGACAATGAGTCTGTTTTAATTAAATTAAAATTTAATTTTGTTTTCATACTTGCGTTAAGCTTAGTACCGACTTCGCCTTTTCAGCCGAACAACTGGCAAAACGCATTATACAATAAAACAAATAAAAAGGCGTTAAGTTCCGCCGGGCCGAACTTTGGATACCCACCACCACCTTTAGTCAAAATCCGGTGAAAAATTCATACCTTATGCCCCATAGCAGCTATATCGAAATATGTTCCGATTTGGACCAAATACTAATAAGTACAAGTCATTGTTCAATTGTGTATAACAAAATATTGGTATTTTTAGTAGCTATATCTAAAAATAAACCAATCTGAACCATATACGGCACGGATGTCGAGCCTAACATAAGTCACTGTGTGAAATTTCAGTGAAATTGGATTATAAATGCACCTTTTATTGAGCCAAGACTTTAAATCGAGATATCGATTTATATGGCAGCTATATCCAAATCTGGACCGATTTGGGCCAAGTTTCAGAAAAATATCGAAGAGCCTAACACAACTCACTGATCCAAATTTCGGCGATATCGGACAATAAATACGCTTTTTATGGCCCCAAAATCTTTAATTGAGATATCGGTCTATATGACAGCTATATCTAAATCTGGACCGATCTGTGTCATATTGCAGAAGTATGTTGAGGGGCTTAACTCACTGTCCCAAATTCCGGCAACATCGGACAATAAATGCGCCTTTTATGAGCCCAAAACCTTAAATCGGGAGATCGGTCTATATGGCAGCTATATCCAAATTTGGACCGATCTGTGCTTATTTGAAGAAAGATGTTGAACACAACTCACTGTCCCAAATTTCAGCAAATCGGATATATGGCTTTTATGGGCCTAAGACCCTAAATCGGCAGATCGGTTTATATGGCAGCTATATCTAAATCTGAACCGGTCTGGGCCAAATTGAAGAAGAATGTCGAAGTGCCTAACACAACTCACTGCCCCAAATTTCAGTAAAATCTGATAATAAATGTGGTTTTTATGGGCCTAAGTCCCTAGACATGGCTAGATCGTCTTAGAATTTACGCTGATCAAGAATATATATGCTTTATAAGGTCGGAAATGGATATTTCGATGTGTTGCAAACGAAATGATAAAATGAATATAGCCCCATGCTTCGGTGGTGGGTATAAAAATGGTGACAAAGAAAATGCAAACACATTCCGTAGAAGAGTTCTATAAGCAAAATAGTAGCGACATGTTGCTGCGCCAATACATATTTCGGTTCAATTAATTACCAATGTAATTAACTGCTCACGAAATGGGCACCAATCACCTCTGTTTCAATGATGTTGTGTGTCGTTGTTTGAATTTTTATACCCTCCACCATAAGATGGGCGGTATACTAATTTCGTCATTCTGTTTGTAACTACTCGAAATATTCGTCTGAGACCCCATAAAGTATATATATTCTTGATCGTCGTGAAATTTTATGTCGATCTAGCCATGTCCGTCCGTCTGTCCGTCCGTCCGTCCGTCCATCCGTCTGTCTGTCGAAAGCACGCTAACTTCCGAAGGAGTAAAGCTAGGCGTTTGAAATTTTGCACAAATACTTCTTATTAGTGTAGGTCGGTTGGTATTGTAAATGGGCCATATCGGTCCATGTTTTGATATAGCTGCCATATAAACCGATCTTGGGTCTTGACTTCTTGAGCCTCTAGAGTGCGCAATTCTTATCCGATTGGGATGAAATTTTGCACGACGTGTTTTGTTATGACATCCAACAACTGTGATAAGTATGGTTCAAATCGGTCCATAACCTGATATAGCTGCCATATAAACCGATCTTGGATCTTGACTTCTTGAGCCTCTAGAGGGCGCAATTCTTATCCGATTGGGATGACATTTTGCACCAAGTGTTTTGTTATGACATCCAACAACTGTGCCAAGTATGGTTCAAATCGGTCCATAACCTGATATAGCTGCCATATAAACCGATCTTGGGTCTTGACTTCTTGAGCCTCTAGAGTGCGCAATTCTCATCCGATTGGGATGAAATTTTGCACGACGTGTTTTGTTATTATATCCAACAACTGTGCTAAGTATGATTCAAATCGGTCCATAACCTGATATAGCTGCCATATAAATCGATCTTGGGTCTTGACTTCTTGAGCCTCTAGAGTCCGCAATTCTCATCCGATTGGGATGAAATTTTGCACGTAGTATTTTGTTATGATATCCAACAACTGTGATAAATATGGTTCAAATCGGTTCATAACCTGATATAGTTGCCATATAAACCGATCTCGGATCTTGACTTCTTGAGCCTCTAGAGGGCGCAATTCTTATCCGATTGGGATGACATTTTGCACCAAGTGTTTTGTTATGACATCCAACAACTGTGCCAAGTATGGTTCAAATCGGTCCATAACCTGATATAGCTGCCATATAAACCGATCTTGGGTCTTGACTTCTTGAGCCTCTAGAGTGCGCAATTCTCATCCGATTGGGATGAAATTTTGCACAACGTGTTTTGTTATTATATCCAACAACTGTGCTAAGTATGGTTCAAATCGGTTCATAACCTGATATAGCTGCAATATAAATCGATCTTGGGTCTTGACTTCTTGAGCCTCTAGAGTGCGCAATTCTCATCCGATTGGGATGAAATTTTGCACGACGTGTTTTGTTATTATATCCAACAACTGTGCTAAGTATGGTTCAAATCGGTTCATAACCTGATATAGTTGCCATATAAACCGATCTCGGATCTTGACTTCTTGAGCCTCTAGAGGGCGCAATTCTTATCCGATTGGGATGACATTTTGCACCAAGTGTTTTGTTATTATATCCAACAACTGTGCTAAGTATGGTTCAAATCGGTTCATAACCTGATATAGCTGCCATATAAATCGATCTTGGGTCTTGACTTCTTGAGCCTCTAGAGTGCGCAATTCTCATCCGATTGGGATGAAATTTTGCACGTAGTATTTTGTTATGATATCCAACAACTGTGATAAATATGGTTCAAATCGGTTCATAACCTGATATAGCTGCCATATAAACCGATCTTGGGTCTTGACTTCTTGAGCCTCTAGAGTGCGCAATTCTCATCCGATTGGGATGAAATTTTGCACGACGTGTTTTGTTATTATATCCAACAACTGTGCTAAGTATGGTTCAAATCGGTTCATAACCTGATATAGTTGCCATATAAACCGATCTCGGATCTTGACTTCTTGAGCCTCTAGAGGGCGCAATTCTTATCCGATTGGGATGACATTTTGCACCAAGTGTTTTGTTATTATATCCAACAACTGTGCTAAGTATGGTTCAAATCGGTTCATAACCTGATATAGCTGCCATATAAATCGATCTTGGGTCTTGACTTCTTGAGCCTCTAGAGTGCGCAATTCTCATCCGATTGGGATGAAATTTTGCACAACGTGTTTTGTTATTATATCCAACAACTGTGCTAAGTATGGTTCAAATCGGTTCATAACCTGATATAGCTGCCATATAAATCGATCTTGGGTCTTGACTTCTTGAGCCTCTAGAGTGCGCAATTCTCATCCGATTGGGATGAAATTTTGCACGTAGTATTTTGTTATGATATCCAACATCTGTGATAAATATGGTTCAAATCGGTTCATAACCTGATATAGCTGCCATATAAACCGATCTTGGGTCTTGACTTCTTGAGCCTCTAGAGGGCGCAATTCTCATCCGATTGGGATGAAATTTTGCACGACGTGTTTTGTTATTATATCCAACAACTGTGCTAAGTATGGTTCAAATCGGTCCATAACCTGATATAGCTGCCATATAAATCGATCTTGGGTCTTGACTTCTTGAGCCTCTAGAGTGCGCAATTCTCATCCGATTGGGATGAAATTTTGCACGTAGTATTTCGTTATGATATCCAACAACTGTGTCAAGTATGGTTGAAATCGGTTCATAACCTGATATAGCTGTCATATAAACAGATCTGGGGATTTGACTTCTTGAGCTTTTAGAGGGCGCAATTCCTATCCGATTTGGCTGAAATTTTGCATGACGTATTTTATTTTTACTTTCAACAACTGTGTCAAATAAGGTTCAAATCGGTTCATAACCTGATATAGCTGCCATATAAACAGATCTGGGATCTTGACTTCTTGACCCCTAGAGGTCGCAATTATTATCCGATATGCCTGAAAATTTGTACGACGGATACTCTCATGACCATAAACAAACGTGTTTATTATGGTCTGAATCGGTCTATAGCCCGATACAGATCCCATATAAATCGTTCTCTCTATTTTACTTCGTGAGCCCCAATGGGCCCAATTCTTATACGAATTGGCTGACATTTTACACAGGTCTCCAACATATAATTTAATTGTGGTCCAAACCGGACCATATCTTGATATCGCTCTAATAGCAGAGCAAATCTTTTCTTATATCCTTTTTTTTTGCCTAAGAAGAGATGCCGGGAAAAGAACTCGACATATGCGATCCATGGTGGAGGGTATATAAGATTCGGCCCGGCCGAACTTAGCACGCTTTTACTTGTTTTTGTCTTCTAGCACAGAATAGAGTCCGTCGGATTTCATAATAATTTAATAGGCATTTTCGCTGCGAATGAAGTATGTACTAGGCTTAAGGGATGATTTAGTTGGCTATCACAGAAAAGTAGTTCCACCAGTCGAACTCAGAATAGATTTCCAAGAGCCTCGACAATAAGCGCTCCTTCTTAAATTGTTGATGCCTTGTTTCGGAGCGGATGATGGGTTACAAAAACGGTTCTAAGGGGCTTAGACTTGGAAAAGTCGGAACAATCTTGGTTTCTCTTTCGTCTTTATTGTGGACACTGTTGGAAATGCTTTTATCATTCTTTAACAATAAAAATAAATTTAATGCGTTGGAACTTTAAGCTGCCCTTGTAGAAAGTACCGAATATTCTAAGGAAAAGAATTGAAAAACGGGCCCACTATATATCTGTGGACATTTGACCAAACATAAAATACGGAGAGAGAAAAAACTCATAAAATAGCATATGAGTTTCTGTATGAGTTTAAGCAAATAGATGAAGTAGTCTTTGAATCGTTTTTACGCCAGGTTTCAAAATTCCAACAGTAATTAAAAAAAAAAACTTGAAATATTCACATTTTTTGTTTTGTCAAATTTGTTTTAACCACGAAAAATGAAATTAGTGCATTCTATGTCTAACAATAGTTTATTGTGTGATACTGACATTTAATGAAAAAAGTGGTAATATATAGAAAAATGTTGTTTTGTTGTTTTGTAAAAATGATTTTTTTTTGAATCTCAGATATAATTCTTATAAGAATCGCGATTGCTTATTACTTCTATTTTTTAATAGATTTTCTTTTTATGATAACTTTGTAATTTAAACAAATAGTCAGCATGCTTCTCAATATGATTCCAAAGAAGATTTATATCCAATTGATTGTATTCGGGGCCCCCATACTCTGCCGGAAGATTTTCAAATCCTATCATATGACGAAGTTTATCAAAATTTTTTCCATCGTGATTGAAAGTCTGTAATGAAAATAAAAAAAAATTAAGAAAAAAGAGAAATTTTCAATATTCCAGTTCCATATTCAATGAGATAACGCTAACAAAATAATACTCCTAGATATTCCATAAATAAATATAGGAACCATGGCTGAATTATTTAAAGGTTGTCTCATTTGTACAACAACATAAAAAACATATGGTGAAATCGCCATCTGATCGATGTTTTGCCAACACACACAAAGAAATTTATGCGCGTGTGTGTTAACTTGCGCAAAAAGTGTGCGTACATACAGATAGAATATGCGGGAAAGAAAATTGCAATAAAGAGAATGCAAACAAAAAAATCTGACATTTTTGCATGAGACAATCTTTAAATAAATCAGCCATGAATAGGAACGTGTTGTAACCATTGCTAAGGAATAAAGTTAATATTTAAAAATTTGCTCTCCCAACCAGTGTTGCCACTCAAGAAAATTATTTCCTACCAAAATTTAGGAAAAAACCTACCCAACCCGACCGAAACCTACCAAATATTCTACAGGTCGAAAATACGGCATATGTTTTTATACCCACCACTAAAGAGTTTGCCATTCCATTTGCAACACATCAAATCATACATTTTCCAACCTACAAACAATATATACATATGGTCTTTATATTCAGAGAACATCTAGACATGTTCGTTCGTCTGCTACAGCCCAAAGTTCGAAGATGGCCTTTATCTTGACATATCGCCCCTTATGCCGATCTCCCGATAAGAAATTTTGAGTGCATGAAAGTCGTATTTTTCCCCCGATATCAAAGAACAGCCTGGACTGGAGGCCGCCGTAGCGCAGAGGTTAGCATGTCCGCCTATGACGCTGAACGCCTGGGTTCGAATCCTGTCGAGACCATTAAACACAATTTTCAGGGGTGGTTTCCCCTCCTAATGCTGGCAACATTTGTGAGGTACCATGCCATGTAAAACTTCTCTCCAAAGAGGTGTCGCACTGCGGCATGCCGTTCGGACTCGGCTATAAAAAGGAGGCCCCTTATCATTGAGCTTAAACTTGAATTGGACTGCACTCATTGATATGTGAGAAGTTTGCCCCTGTTCCTTAGTGGAATGTTCATGGGCAAAATTTGCATCAAAGAACAGCCGTGCTGAGCTTGAAAAAGCCGATTTAAGAGTTTGAGCCCAGAAATGCGCTTTTACTACACAATTTCGTCGCATATTACCTTATTACCTTGTCTTCCCATTGAAGGTATGAAATTTGGAAGAGATCCCTTATGTCATTATCAAAACTTACGCTTTTTTCCTTACGCTTTTAAGTACTTGGTACAGTTGTTAGAAGTCAAAATAGAACACCGCATGTAAAATTTCAGCCAAATTGTGGGTTCCAGAATCTCAAAAAGTCAAATCGGGAGATCGGTTTATATGGGAGCTATATAAGGTTAAAGACCGATTTGAACCGTACTTGGCACAGTCGTAGGTTGTCATAAGAAAACACTATGTGCAAAATTTTAGCCAAATCGGATGAAAATTGTGGCTGCCAGAGTCTCAAGAAGTCAAATCGGGAGATCGGTTTATATGGGAGCTATATCCAAATCTGAACCGATTTGGCCCATTTGCGATCCCCGACGACCTACATCACCATTAAGTATCTGTGCAATATTTCTTGCGGCTAGCTTTATGCGTTCGACCACTTCCGTGATTTTGACAGACGAACATGGCTAGATCGAATCAGAATGTCGAGAGGATCCAGAGTATATATACTATACTAGCTGACCCGGGCCCGCTCCGCTGCGCCTTCTTTTACTTTATATGGAACAAAAGTTTCCTTGGAATATTTATTTTCGACAATTAAATATCTTTTAGTGAAATACCATGCAAACTTGACTAACACTTTACCAATATAAGTGCCTTTATCTGAATCCCACATGATCTTTATTGGTGTACGAATTTAACTATGGATGTAAGGTGTACTCCATTCTTAAAATACTTCATTTCAGCCCGATATTCTCATGATGTCTGATTTAGTGGTGTTTTCGGGGGAGAAGTGGTTTCCCAGATACTTGGCCCTGAAAAAATATCAGCATCGTGGTCTTCTCTCAAATACCATTTATTTAAACCCCATATTGGCATTGGCTTAAGAGGAGTTTACAGGATGAGGCGTTCCCCAAACACATGGCCCCAAAATAGGTTATCAAATTCGTTTTCTAATCTCAAATACCTTTCATTTGAGCCACATATTGGCATGGTCGAAAATTTTTTTCCTTTGGAGGTGTTTTGGGAAAGAGGTGATGCCCTAAATACATGGTCCTACATTTGGATATCAAATTCGTATTCTACATTCAAATACCTTTATTTGAGCCCCATATTCCCATGATCAGTAAATAAGTCCTGTTTAGGGGGTGTTTTGGGAAAGGGGTGGACCCCCAGAAACGTGGTCCCACATTTGGATATCAGATTCGTATTCTACTCGCAAATACCTTTCATTTGAGTCACATATTGCCATGATCGGTAAATATGTCCGATTTAGAAGTGTTTTGGGGGTTGGGTGGTGTTGTGGGGTGGCCCCATAGACACTTTTCCCGAATATTGATCTCAGATTTGTGGTTTACTCCCAATGACCTTTCATTTGAGCCCCATGTTGCTATGGTCGTAAATGTGTCCCCTTTGGGGGAGGTTTTTGGGGAGAGGCGGCCCCCCAAACACTTGGTCTCATATTTGGATATCAGATTCTAATTCTACACTCAAATACCTTTTATTTAAGCCCCATATTCCCATGGTCAGTAAATAAGTCCTGTGTGGGGGGTGTTTGGAGAAGGGGTCCACCCCCCAGAAACGTGGTCCCATATTTTGATATCAGATTTGTATTCTACATTCAAATACCTTTTATTTAAGCCCCATATTGCCATGGTCAGTAAATAAGTCCTGTTTGGGCGGTGTTTTGGGGAAGGGGTGGACCCCCTAGCACTTAGTTCGACAAGTGGATATCAGATACGTTTTCTAATCCTAAATACCTTTCATTTGAGTCCCATATTGTCGTGATTGCTCAAAATATATGTTTGGTAGGTTTTAGGGTGGGGCGGTCCCCCTAGGTACCCCATCCGAAATTTGGATACTAAATTTTTATTTTTAGGGTACTATATGAGAGCACACAAAATTTCGCTTAAATCGCACCACCCATCTCCGAGATCTGGCGTTTCTGAAAATTAAGGTAAGGGGGAGGGTCCGCCCCACCCCTTCAGATATCAAAAAATTTAGTACCCTATTTTCACCACGGTATCATTATGCACCATCTGTGAAAATTTTAAGAAAATCGGTTCAGCCGTTTCTGAGTCTATTAGGAACACACAAACATACAAACAAACAAACCTACAAACAAACACAAATTGATTTTAATATATAAGATGGGGTCGCAGATCAATATTTCGAGGTGTTACAAACGGAAAGACTAGATTAGTATGCCCCCATCCTATGGCGGTGGGTATAAAAATAGAATACATAACTGATCTCCCGAAAGCATTTCTTGAGCGCCTAGAGTGCGCAGTTCTTTTCTGATTCGGTTGAAATTTTGCATAACGACTTCTACTGTGACCTTTAACCTACGCGCCAAACATAGTCTTATTCGGTTTTATAATTTGCTAAAGCACGCATACAAACTAATCACCCTATTATTTTCTTAAGCCCCAAAAGGGCTACCCTGAAATGTTGCACAATGATTTCTACTATGGTATCCATTATCGAAAAAATGTTTAGCCCAAGTTGATCCATAGCTTGATATAACTCCAATAGCATAGGAATTTTTATCCATTATCCTTTGCTTGCCTATAAAAAGATGCCGGTCAAAGAACTTTTTTGCCTATAAAGAGATACTGGGCAAAGAACTTGACAAATGCGATCCATGGTGGAGGGTATATAAGATTCGGCCCGGCCAAACTTAGCACGCTTTTACTTGTCTCAAATGGCATAGTTCCTCGCAAATGTCGCCATCATTAGTAGGGGATAACCACCGCTGCAAATTTTTCTGATCTTCTCGCCAGGATTCGAACCCAGGTGTTCAACGTCATACGCGGACATGCTAACCTCTGCGCTACGGTGGTCTCCTAATGCTAAGGAAAAGGTGGGTAAATGTGAGTCCCATGACACAAATTTAAGGCAAAAAGTGGCACAGGGCGCTCTACCAAGTGGCATTTTATCGCCACTCCTATGGGTGACTACCATAAATAACCTATTACGGATGATGACAGACGAGGGATTTGAACCCGATTTCTATGGATCCGAATCAGCTATGCAGAAGGGCCGAAAGTGTCTTGCATACGATTGGGCTAGACCTAGGGTCTCAATGTTAACCCAGAGAAGACTGAAATGTGCCTGTTCACAAGGAAGACGAACGTGGGCTAATTTGAACCGAAAAGGCTCACAGCTGTTTGTTACCATGTAGACGGGCCGTGGGCTCCAAATGGGGTCTGAATCCGAGAAGAGTCCACTGGCTTTAGAGGGGCGTAATTAGACCAATACTTTCTTACGACTCAGTAGTTTGGTGGACTGCGATGGAGAAAAATGGGAACATAAGGACCATACAACGGGTTCAAAGAACATGTTGTCTTGGCATAGGCGCAGCGATGAGGACCACGCCTACTTGGGCACTGGAGACTATTCTAGATATCCGACAGGTTAAGTGTGAGGCAGCCACTGCGTCTATGAGACTTAAGGCGATGGAAGAATGGATAGAAGGAATAGAAGAGGTTTCCGATCGAATACCTGAGGCGACACTTCTGGTTGAGTGCGAAGCACTGATGCCAACGTCAGAGTCTTGGATTGACGGAACTCTGGCATTGCCATCAAAAAAATCATGCTACACAGATGGATCAAAGCTAGCGGACAGAGTTGGCCTGGGGGTGTCCATTGAGAAGCCAGGGACTGCCAGACCAGGTGGAGATCCGGGCCATCACGGGATTTGTAAGGTGGTGTGATGTTAACGCGAGGACCTCGAGAGTAAACAACTTTACGGACAGTAAACTGGCCATCGGGGCAATAACAACCAAGACGGTAAGGTCTCGAACACCCTTGAGGATGGTACTATCTGCATAGTTTAGGTGCCGGTCCACAGCGAATTAAGGGTGCTTGAAAGAGCAGATGAGAAATCTTATGGGGAGATCCGGATCGTGAGAAGACGAGGCTGTTACTAAACGGAAGTAAGAAGGAGGTCATTAAAACTTTCCATATCCTAGTGAGGCACATAGGTCTACGAGCTCACTTACGCAAAATCAGTGCGCCAATTGATAGCATGTGTAGGGCATGTGAGGAGGATTAAGAGACGTTGGACCTTTTCCTATGCCATTGCCCGGCTATCGCGGCTTAATATCCGCATCCTCTTTTGAACCTAACCTAATTTCTGAAGTACATCAACAATAAAAACTAGGCGCCGTACCTTAAAAGTGATGTTGTTTAAATATTTACGGCCGTATTCATAAAACATTAAAGAATCCTTCAAATAGGTTTATTTCACAGTTCTATAAAGAAAATCTTCCAAATTAACCTATTTCATAGCTACATTAAGTATTGTGGATACCTAAAGTAGGTGTCATGGTTTTTGTAACCACCACCATACGACGGGGGTATACTAATATCTGCATCCGTTTGTATAACCTCGAAATATTGATGTAAGATCCAACAAAGTATACATATTCTTGATCGTCTCGACATTCTGAGTCGGTCTAGCCGTCTGTCGAAATCACGACAGCGGTCGGAAGTATAAAGCTAACCACTTGAAATTTTGCACAGATACCTTCTATTGATGTAGGTCTTTGGGGATTGCAAATGGGCTTTATCGGTTCAAATTTGGATTTAGCTCCCATATATACCGATATCCCGATTTGAATTCTTGAGCTCCTGTGCGCCACAATTTTTCTCCGATTTGGCTAAAATTTGGCAGATAATATTCTGTTATGACTTCCAACAATTGTGTCAAGTACGGTCCAAATCGGTCTATAATCTACTATAGCTCCCATATAAACCAATCTCCCGATTTGACTTCTTGATCCCAGACACGCTGCAGTTTTTGTTTGATTTTGCTGAAATTTTGCATGTAGTGTTCTGTTATGATTTTTAAAAAATGTACTAGGTAATGTCCAAATTGGTCTTTAACCAGATATAGCTTCCATATAAACCGAACTGCCGATTTGACATCTTGAGTCCTTACAAGCCGCAATTTTTGTCCGACATCTGTGCTAAGTACGGTCAGTCAGTCAAATCAGTCTCTAACCCCATATAGTTCCCATATATAACTGTTTCTCGATTAACCTTGTTCGGTCCCTACACAGATAAAAATAATTTTGAAAAACAACAACTTTGGCTGAAAAACAACTACGAAAGTTGTTAATTTTTCTGCAACAATTTATTTTGAATCTCGACGACCCAAAGTACAAATTTATTGTTGAAAGGCACTCTTTGCAAGCCAACATATAACAACAACAATAATATATCCATACGCAAGACAAAAAACATCCAACCAGCCAACAACACATGTACTTTGCTTCTGGTGGTGGTATTTTTATACCCTCCACCATAGGATGGGGGTATACTAATTTCGTCATTCTGTTTGTAACTACTCGAAATATTCGTCTGAGACCCCATATAGTATATATATTCTTGATCGTCGCGACATTTTATGTCGATCTAGCCATGTCCGTCCGTCCGTCTGTCTGTCGAAAGCACGCTAACTTCCGAAGGAGTAAAGTTAGCCGCTTGAAATTTTGCACAAATACTTCTTATTAGTGTAGGTCGGTTGGTATTGTAAATGGACCATATCGGTCCATGTTTTGATATAGCTGCCATATAAACCGATCTTGGGTCTTGACTTCTTGAGCCTCTAGAGTGTGCAATTCTTATCCGATTGGAATGAAATTTTGCACGACGTGTTTTCTTATGATATCCAACAACTGTGCCGAGTATGGTTCAAATCGGTTCATAACCTGATATAGCTGCCATAAAAACCGATCTTGGGTCTTGACTTCTTGAGCCTCTAGAGTGTGCAATTCTTATCCGATTGGAATGAAATTTTGCACGACGTGTTTTCTTATGATATCCAACAACTGTGCCGAGTATGGTTCAAATCGGTCTATAACCTGATATAGCTGCCATAAAAACCGATCTTGGGTCTTGACTTCTTGGGCGTCCAGAGGGCGGTTGATTTGAATGAATTTTTGCGCGAAGTATTTTGTTGTGATATCCAATAACTGTGACAAGTATGGTTCAAATCGGTTCATAACCTGATGTAGCTGTCATATAAACAGATCTGGGGACTTGACTTCTTGAGCTTCTAGAGGGCGCAATTCCTATCCGATTTGGCTGAAATTTTGCATGAAGTATTTTATTCTAACTTTCAACAACTGTGTTATATAAGGTTCAAATCGGTTCATAACCTGATATAGCTGCCACATAAACCGATCTGGGATCTTGACTTCTCCAGAGGTCGCAATTATAATAAACGGATCCTCTCATGACCATCAACATACGTGGTCTGAATCAATGTATAGCCCGATACAGCTCAGATATAAATCGATCTCTCTATTTTACTTCTTGAGCCCCCAAAAGGCGCAATTCTTATTCGAATTGGCTGACATTTTACACAGGCCTCCAATATATAATTTAATTTTGGTCCAAACCGGACCATATCTTGATATCTTTGTCTGTCAAGTCTCTTGTAGAGACTTACTAGTACTTCAACAAATAATGTCTTCGGTTCAATGCTAAAATTTGTTGAGAATTTAAACTTTGACAAACAAATTTGGTAGTTGTTTTTTTCTAAGAGTTTTTTTTTCTGTATAGAAGCTTTAATCGTTTGACAGAAGTTTGGTATTTAGAAAAATATTATGCTCTTCAACTAAATTTAGTTTGAATAAATTTTTAGCAGAATCCAGGGTGGTTGGTTCCCAAGATTCGGCCAAGACGAACTTAGCACGCTTGTTTGGTCTTTCAAGGTAAATTCTGGAGGATTGTTAGCACTCATCCCCGAGCTAAGGGGGATCAAAGTATTGTATAAACATTTTTTGGGAGACATGAATACATCCTCCACAACATGATCTATTTAGCTCTTGTTGTCGTTATATTGTAGCCACGGTTTCTCGGAGGCGATTTTTCGCTAGAAATTACTCTAGGGGGGAGTCATCGTACTGTTCTATAAACTTTTGAAATATTTTGCGCCTAACTGTACTTACATTTTCTTTGAATTCCTTCAGTATAAGTGGCATTACCAATGTAGTAATGGCATTGATGAAAACTCCACCAACAATGAAATGGACAAAGCGTTTCGGAAAGGGCAACACTTTCTCTTTTTGATGTACCAGTCGTGTAATACGAGGTGCAACATACGGTAAAAAGTTGCGATTGAATCTAAAATTACAAGGTTTCTAATAGAACTTTAATGTGAAGTCTCATTTTTACTTACCCGGTCATATCGAAAATGACAGTTATACCATTTTCTTGAGCCTGAGGCAGCAGCAGTAGGGATTCAAATATTAAATCTTCCATTTCGGCGCTATCGATTAGATAATTGGGATACCTAGCAAAGGCATCAACTGGTGGAGGTAAACGGTGAGTATGAGGAAACAACTATTCAAGTGAGTGCTCCTTACCCATTCTTATAATCAGTATTGGCCTTCCTTCTTTATCTGGCTTAGGCATTACAAATCTTGCAGCAACTTCCAAAAACTCATCTCGAAAGTATTCAACGGGATGATGAGCTACCCAATCAGGATTTTCTGCTTTAAAATCGTAGTAATGATGCAATGCCACATAGGCTCTTTCAAGGTGCCAATTTTTGAACGACAGAAACTTTGCAAGGAATACATCATCTGTACCCACACATAAGTTTGGTGAGTCTGCAGATGTAAAGGGTAAAGGCCATATCAATGGAGTTATTATTCATTCAAAAGCAACGTTGCCAAATGATTTTAGAGAATTATGTTAAGTTTGATTTTTGTATTCCTAGCGATATGATCTCCCCTTAATATTTTGGATGCAATTGGTACCCAAAACGAATTATTTTTTATATACGTAAATAAGCCATTGCTAAAACATTTGCTATGGTAATGTATTTAATTCACTCAATAAACAATTTTTGTTTTAAATCTTAAGATTACCTTCTACTAAGCACCTTAAATCGTTAATCTTTTGTTGTTGCTCAGTTGTGAATATTAGGATCGAGTTTAGCATTTTCCGTATATGTATTATAATATTTGGTAATTTAATATTTTTTCTTCAAAATTACCCACCGTTTGGTAATGAGTATTGCAAAAATATCTACGGTCATCCGCTTGTTGTAACGTGCTATGATAGAAGATTTCTATAAACTATCTACTATGGTCTCAGATGCGATGACAAATCTCGTCAGTCATTAGTTATCGAATGTTTTACTATGAGCTTGTCAATAGAATTTTAATGGTCAAATTATAGCATAGTCGTTGTCATGTCTAATCTTTTAAAAGGCAGAAAGTTTTCTTTGAAAAAAAATGCAGTAATTTATATTACATAGACAACAACAGAAGAAAACATGTAAAAGCGTGCTAAGTTCGGCCGGGCCGAATCTTATATACCCTCAACCATGGATCGCATTTGTCGAGTTGTGCGCGTGGTATCTCTTTTTAGGCAAACAGGGAATAAAGGATAAGAATTGTTATGCTGTTGGAGATATAACAAGTTGTAGTCCGATTCGGACCATAAATGAATTGAATGCTAAACATTGTGGAAGTCATTGTGTAATATTTCAGGCCATTCGTATAAGAATTGCACCTTGTAGGGGCTCAAGAAGCAAAATTGGAAGATCGGTTTATATGGCAGCTTTAGATCGATTTAGACCATAATTCACATGCATATTGAAGGTCATGGGAGACGCCGTTGTACAAACCACATAAACCAAATTGGATAATAACTGCGCCCTCTAGAGGCCCTAGATGTCAAGATCCCAGATCGGTTTATATGGCATAGCTGCCATATTTGCGCCGTATTAATCACAGTTTTTAAAAGTCATACCAAAACACCTCATGCAAAATTTTAGTCAAATCGGATGAGAATTGCGGCCTCTAGCGGCTCAAGAATTCAAGATCCAAGATCGGTTTAAGTGGCACCGATACCAGTTTATGGACCAGTTTGGACCATACCTAGCACAAATGTTGGAAGTGATACCAAAACACCACGTGCGAAATTACAGCCAAATCGGATAAGAATTGCGCCTTCTATTCGCTCAAAAAGTCAAGAACCAATATCGGTTTATATGGCAGCTATATCAGGTTATTAACCGATTTGAACCACGTTTAGTACAGTTGTTGGAAGTGATATCAAAACACGTCGTGCAAAATTTCAGTCAAATCGGACGAGAATTGCGCCCTCTAGGGGCTCAAGAAGTCAAGACTCAAGATCGGTTTATATGGCAGCTATATCAAAACATGGACCGATATGGCCCATTTACAATACCAACCGACCTACACTAATAAGAAATATTTGTGCAAAATTTCAAGCGGCTAGCTTAACTCCTTCGGAAGTTAGCGTGCTTTCGACAGACAGACGGACGGACGGATGGACGGACAGACGGACGGACATGGCTAGATCGACATAAAATGTCGCGATGATCAGGAATATATATACTTTATGGGATCTCAGACGAACATTTCGAGTAGTCACAAACAGAATGACGAAATTAGTATACCCCCCATCTTATGGTGGAGGGTATAAAAATTTAGCCAAATCGGACAAAAATTGCGGCTTGTATGGGCTCAAAAAATTAAATCGGGAGATCCGTTTATATGCGAGCTATATCCAAATCTGAACCGATATAGTCCATTGGCAAACCCCAATGACCTACATCAATATTAAGTATCTGTGCAAAACTTCAAGCGGCTAGCCTTATGCGTTCGACCGCTATCGTGATTTCGACAGACGGACGGGCGAACGGATGGACATGGCTAGATCGAATCAGAATGTCGAGACGATCCAGAATATATATACTTTATGGGGTCACAGATAAATATTTCGAGTTGTTACAACAGAATGACTAGGTTAGTATACCCCCATCCTATGGTGGTGGGTATAAAAATAGTTTCGAATTTGAAAGACATGCAATTGATTAATGGTTCTTAATGATTTTTACATGGAAAAACGCTGACCTAGAGTAAGGCTAGGACTGTTTTAGCAGGTTGTTTGCATATAAGAACAATAAAACGGACCATGGGTCGGATGAAGATTTGGATAGGTTTTATTTCTGGTAGTCGCCATCAAGTTGGATCCAGAAATAAGTTTCCGCTAAATGTTCCACACAATGGTATTAAGCATTGTAAGGACGAATTTACCTGTGATATAATTCGTACAACAGTGATGTAATCAAAGTGCGTTCTATAGCAATTGTCCTACTGACAAATTTAGTTTTCTTGCATGACATTCATAATCAATTTAAATCATATTTTTCAGCCAAGAACTCTTAAAACACAATGAAACAAATCTAAACCTTTCAACCTCATATGCCATTGTTAGAATATGGTCACGCCGAACTCCTAGTAGAAATTCATTAATACTTAACCAACTTCTGAAGTAGATAAAATGAAATGAAAACTAAGTGTCAAAACATTTCAACTCTACAAACATTTCACGAGTATAACCAAGAAAAAATCCAAGTAACAACCTTTAGAGAATCCAACCAAGTAAAATGGCAAAAAAACCAAAGTCTTATTAAACAGTAAAGACGTGACTTAATATTAAGTTGGACAAGAGTTCTTAAGTGCATTATAGTTTTTCGTATCAAAAATAATATACAATTAAGTTTTTGTGACAGAAAGTTTAAAAAGGATTTTGTTGTTTAATTGAAAATAATTTGAACGAGTTGTTGCGGTGGCTACGTTAAAAATTGGCGGGATTTGTTGCTTAAATGCTACAAACAATGTTTAAAATATAAAGACAAGGGTGCTCAAGTTAAATACGTATAAACGACAAAATTTTAAGAGACAAAAAAGGGCTTATTTTTATACCCACCCCCGAAGGATGGGGGTATATTTACTTTGTCATTCCGTTTGCAACACATCGAAATATCCATTTCCGATCCTATAAAGTATATATATTCTTGATCAGCGTTAAAATCGAAGACGATTTAGCCATGTCCGCCGTCTGTCTGTTGAAGTCACGCTACAGTCTTTAACAAGTAAAAGCGTGCTAAGTTCGGCCGGGCCGAATCTTATATACCCTCCACCAATGATCGCATTTGTCGATTTCTTTTCCCGGCATCTCTTCTTAGGCAAAACAGGATATAAGAAAAGATTTGGTCAGGTTTGGACCACAATTAAATTATATGTTGGAGACCTGTGTAAAATATCAGCCAATTCGAATAAGAATTGCGCTCTTTAGGGGCTCAAGAAGTAAAATAGAGAGATCGATTTATATGGGAGCTGTATCGGGCTATAGACCGATTCAGACCATAATAAACACGTATGTTGGTGCTCATGATAGAATCCTTCGTACAAAATTTCAGGCAAATCGGATAATAATTGCGACCTCTAGAGGCTCAAGAAGTTAAGATACCAGATCGGTTTATATGGCAGCTATATCAGGTTATGAACCGATTTGAACCTTATTTGACCCAGTAGTTGAAAGTAAGAATAAAATACGTCATGCAAAATTTCAGCCGAATCGGATAAGAATGGCGCCCTCTAGAAGCTCAAGAAGTCAAATCCTCATATCTGTTTACATGACAACTATATCAGGTTATCGACCGATTTGAACCATACTTGGCACAGTTGTTGGATATCATAACAAAATGCTACGTGCCAAAATTCATTCCAATCGGATAAGAATTGCGCACTCTAGAGGCTCAAGAAGTCAAGACCCAATATCGGTTTATATGACAGCTATATCACGTTATGTACCGATTTGAACCATACTTGGCACACTTGTTGGATATCATAACAAAACACGTCGTGCCAAAATTCATTCAAATCGGATAAGAATTGCGCACTCTAGAGGGTCAAGAAGTCAAGACCCAAGATCGGTTTATATGACAGTTATATCAGGTTATGTACCGATTTGAACCATACTTGGCACACTTGTTGGATATCATAACAAAACCGTCGTGCAAAATTTCATTCCAATCGGATAAGTATTGCGCACTCTAGAGGCTCAAGAAGTCAAGACCCCAGATCGGTTTATATGGCAGCTATATCAAAACATGGACCGATATGGCCCATTTACAAAACCAACTGACCTACACTAATAAGAAGTATTTGTGCAAAATTTCAAGCGGCTAGCTTTACTCCTTCGGAAGTTAGCGTGCTTTCGACAGACAGACGGACGGACAGACGGACGGACATGGCTAGATCGACATAAAATGTCACGACGATCAAGAATATATATACTTTATAGGGTCTCAGACGAATATTTCGAGTAGTTACAAACAGAATGACGAAATTAGTATACCCCCCATCCTATGGTGGAGGGTATAAAAGTAGAAATATTGAGCTGAAACTTTGCGCAGATTCTTTTATTGTCCATAAGCATGTTAAGTTCGAAGATGGGCTATATCGGACTATATCTTGATATAGCCTCCCTATAGACCGATCCGCCGATTTAGGGTCTTAGGCCCATAAAAGCCATATTTATTATATGATTTTGTTGAAATTTGGGACAGTGAATTGTGTTACGCCAGTCGACATCTTTCTTCAATTTGGCTCAGAACGGTCCAGATTTGGATATAGCTGCCATATAGACCTATCTCTCGATTTAGGGTTTTGGGGCCATAAAAGGCACATTTATAATCCGATTTCGCTGAAATTTGACATAGTGACTTGTGTTAGACTTTTCGACATCCGTGTCGTATATGGTTCAGATCGGTCTATATTTGAATTTGGCTATGGGGGGCCGCCTCAACTCTAAAGTCCGTCAAATGGAAATATTGACCAATAATGAAAATATATTTGAGTCTAGAGCACGAATCTCATATATGGGGGTCCGCCTCACTCCCAAAAATACCCTTATATCCTACATATTTACCCACCATAGCAACATAAGACTCAAACAAAAGGTATTTATGAGTAGAGCACCAATAAGATATCCACATTGAAGCGAAATATCTGAAAGGCCGTACCAACACCGTTAACGAGGATTTATTTCCTGTCCAGCTAGTGCATGTATATAAAACTTATGTATTTTAATCGTACTATCGATTCAAAAGAAGATTTCATGCATTTTTCTGAATTTTATATGTTTTTTAATACTTTCCTATAGCTCTTAAAAAATCACCCTTTATAAAAAAATCAATTTGTGTTGTGATTTTATGTGATTTGTGATTTTATATCTGCCTCAGGGGACTTTTTGAGGTCTCCGAACTCTATACGCCGGTGGCGATCTAAAGCGACATTGGGCACAGCCGGTATTCCTTCAAAGTCCTCGGCCATCTCTGGGAGGTCGGCTAAGAAATTAAAATCCTTCCGGCGTATGTACCACAGATATTCGGGAAGCGTATTTTGTAAGATTTTTCCACCTTTTGTTTATCGGAGTAATTACTATGACGCGTGAGATCCTGGATAAGCATGTAAGCGACTTCACAGACGAACTCCTCAAGGTACGGGGTAAGGTCGTCCTTATGGAGGCTATAGGCCCAGGAAATACGCAGATCTAACGACATCTTGCTCTTTACTTTTCGCAGTCACCTCAAACGCTCTCTAACTCTTTTTGTCCCTGCTCGGGTGCCACTGTAACGACAGGTTACACTTGGCGCTGGGGTATGCTCGCCGGGGCCGAGGGTTCGTCACAGAAATTTTCTAATTTTGAGATCCAAAGAGAAAGACGAGAGAGGGCTTATTTTAATCTTATCTTTATTTGTCCGAGATGTCTAAAAGCTACATAGTCTAGGAAAGAACAACACCAATCCGTAAGGTGTTGGTCCAGGCTTCCGAAACGAGTGTGGAGGTGGGCCGTATTAGGATGTCCTGAGATTGGTGATAGAAACTTGGTAAGTTCTCTAACCCGGCTCGTCGATTTTCAACTCAAGGAGCGGACACCAGGATGAGGACGTGTGGTCGCTCTGTAGGGATAAGATTTGGATGCTACAACACGAGACCTTAATAAGTACTCACGCGAGGACTGCAAGTAAATCTATTGCAGGGGACCAAGAAAGGATGAGGGGGCAAGTTGTGGTAAGGGACCTTAGTAAGTACTCAAGCAAGGACAAGGGGGAAATCTACGGTAAGAGACCTTAGCAAATACTCAAGCAAGGACGAGTGGGAAATCAACGCAAGAGACCTTAGAAAGTACTCAAGCAAGGATAAGGGGGAAGTACTCCAGTAAGGGTATGCTGGGATTCTACAGGGTAGGCAGGAGACCGTGTTAAGTACTCCAATTAGGATATGCAAGCATTCTACAGCATATGCAGGAGACCTTGGAAAGTATTCCATTAGGTATATGCTGGGATTCCACAGCATAGGCAGAAGACCGCGGTAAGTACTCCAGTAAGGGTATGCGAGGATTCTACAGGATAGGCAGGAGATCGTGGTAAGTACTCCAGTAAGAATATGGTAGGATTCTACAGGATAGACAGGAGACCGTGGTAAGTATAATGAGCATGTTAAAAAGTTGGCATCCCTTTAAGTACTCGAACGTGTAAAAAACACATCTCATACGCTGTGTCTTTTAATTAATAGCTATGAAAGTGTCCAAATCAATTAGGTGGGTGATTTCCCATTACGTTTCATTAGATTTTTGCTCATTTACAGCGTTTTGTATTTAATTCTGCATTTGAAAATAAACAAGTAAAAAGGCGTTAAGTTCGGCTGGGCCGAACTTTGGATACCCACCACCTCGGGTATATATATAAACCACCTTTCATCAAAATCCGGTGAAAATTGCATACCTTATGTCCCATATTAATGTATATCGAAATATGATCCGATTTGGACCGATTTTGGAGATATCGGTCTATATTGCAGCTATATGCGAATCTTGATCGATCTAGACCAAATTGCAGAAATATGTGGTGGTGCTTAACTTTACTCTCTGTCCCAAATTTCGGCAACATCGGACAATAAATGCTCCTTTTATGGGCCCAAAACATTAAATCGAGAGATCGGTCTATATGGCAGCTATATCCAAATCTGGACCGATCTGTGCCATAATGCAGAAGTATGTCAAGGGGTTTAACTTAACTCACTGTCCCAAATTTCGGCGACATCGGACATTCAATGCGCCTTATATGGGCCTAAGACCCCATATCGGAGGATCGGTCTATATGGGGGCTATATCAAGATATAGTCCGATATAGCCCATCTTCGAACTTAACCTGCTTATGAACGAAAAAAGAATCTGTGCAAAGTTTCAGCTCAATATCTCCATTTTTGAAGACTGTAGCGTGATTTCAACAGACAGACGGACAGACGGACGGACATGTCTAGATCGTCTTAGATTTTTACGCTGATCAAGAATATATATACTTTATAGGGTCGGAAATGGATATTTTGATGTGTTGCAAACGGAATGACAAAATGAATATACCCCCATCCTTCGGTGGTGGGTATAATAAACAAGTAAAAGCGTGCCGGGCCGAATCTTACATACCCTCCACCATGGATCGCATTTGTCGAGTTCTTCTCCCGGCATCTCTTCTTAGGCAAAAAAGGATATAAGAAAAGATTTGCTCTGCTATTACTATATTATTACATGTTGGAGACCTGTGTAAAATTTCAGCCAATTCGAATAAGAATTGCGCCCTTTGGGGTCTCAAGAAGTAAAATAGAGAGATCGGTTTATATGGGAGCTGTATCGGGCTATAGACCGATTCAGATCATAATAAACACGTATGTTGATGGTAATGGGAGGATCCGTAGTACATAATTTCAGACAAATCGGATAATAATTGCGACCTATAGAGGCTCAAGAAGTCAAGATCCCAGATCGGTTTACATGGCAGCTATATCAGGTTATGGACCGATTTGAACCATACTTGGCACACTTGTTGGATATCATAACAAAAATCGTCGTGCAAAATTTCATTCAAATCGGATAAGAATTGCGCTCTCTAGAGGCTCAAGAAGTCAAGACCCAAGATCGGTTAATATGGCAGCTATATCAGGTTATTGACCGATTTGAACCATACTTGCCAAAGTTGTTGGATATCATAACAAAACACGTTGTGCAAAATTTCATTCCAATCGGATAAGAATTGCGCACTCTAGAGGCTCAAGTAGTCAAGACCCAAGATCGGTTTATATGGCAGCTATATTAAAACATGGACCGATATGGCCCATTTACAATCCCAACCGACCTACACTAATAGGAAGTATTTGTGCAAAATTTCAAGTGGCTAGCTTTATTCCTTCGGAAGTTAGCGTGCTTTCGACAGACAGACGGACGGACGGACGGACGGACATGGCTAGATCGACATAAAATGTCGCGACGATCAAGAATATATATACTTTATGGGGTCTCAGACGAATATTTCGAGTAGTTACAAACAGAATGACGAAATTAGTATACCCCCCATCTTATGGTGGAGGGTATAAAAATGAGTGTCGCACTGAAATAGTTTGTCGTCTTACCCTCCTTTTGTTTAGTTTGTTATCTTGGTCATTTGTTTCATGTAAGCTTTTATACGAACTAAGATGCTTTTCTGAAGCATATCTTTGGGCGACTTAGATATTCTATACTTCCAGAGATCGACAAATTGATACTTTATCCATTTTAATGTGTAGGTCAGATGGGATTGTAAATGGGCCAAATCGGTCCTTATTTTGATATAGCTGCCATATAAATCGATCTTGGGTCTTGACTTCATGAGCCTCTAGAGGGCGCAATTCCCGATTTGACTGAAGTTTTGCACGTAGTGCTTTGGTATCACTTCCAACAACTGTGTTAAGTACGACTCAAATCGATCCTTATTTTGATATAGCTGCCATATAAACCGATCTGGGATCTTTACTTCTTGAGCTTCTAGAGGCCGCAATTCTCATCCTTATATACACTTTTTACCATATGTTGATATTGGATTCGTGTTCATTTGAGCCAAATATTGTTACGTTCGAAAAATTTGTCCGACTAGGATATCAGTATTATACTCTCAAAGACCTTTTATTTGACCCCATATTGTCATGATTAGTAAATAAGTCCTGTTGGGGGGTGTTTTGGGGAAGGGAAGGACCCCCAAACACTTGACTCCATATTTCAATATCAGATTCGTTTTCCATTCTTAAATACCTTTCATTATATCCCATATTGCCGTTATTGCTCTATAAATATATTTGGTGGATTTAGGGGGTAGGGCGGTCCTTCTAGAACCCCATCCGAAATTTGTGTATCAAAGTTTTGGTTACTTAGGTTACTTAAAGGAATCACAAAAAATTTCACTTAAATCGAACAACCAATCTGGCGTTTTTGAAAAATAGGGTAAGGGAATAATTCAAGGGAATCGGTTCAGCTGTTTTTATACACACAACCATAGGATGGGGGTATACTAATCTAGTCATTCCATTTGTAACACCTCGAAATATTCGTCTAAGACCCCATTAAGTATATATATTCTTGATTGTCTCGGTATTCTGATTTGAAATAGCCATGTCCGTCCGTCCGCCTGTCGAAATCACGATCGGTCGAATGCGTAAAGCTAGCCGCTTGAAATTTTGCACAGATACTTACTATTGATGTAGGTCTTTGGGGATTGCAAATGGGCCATAACGGTTCAGATTAAGATATAGCTCCCATATAAACCGATCTGCCGATTTGACTTCTTAAAACCCTGGTAGCCACAGTTTTCATCCGATTTGGCTCAAAATTTTGCATGTGGTGTTCTGCTTTGACTTTCAATGTGTCAAGTACGGTCCGCTCGGGTCTATAACCTGATATAGCCCCCATATAAACCGATCTCCCGATTTGACTTCTTGAGCGCCTGGAACCCACAATTCTTGTCCGATTTGGCGGTCTATTACCTGAAACGGTCTATTACCTGAAATAGCTCCCATATAAACATATAAGCCCGATTTGACTTCATAAGCCCTTACAAACCGCAATTTTTATTCGATTTGTCTGAAATTTAGCATGCAGAAACTACAATTTTGATCCGATCTTTACAAAATTTTGCAAGAGATGTTTTATGTATTTAACGTCCCAATACGATTGCAAAATTTCATTGAAATCGGGTCAGATTTCGATATAGCTTCTATATATATCTTTTAGCCAATATTGCTGTAAAATCCACAGTTTTGGTCCAATCTTTACACAATTTTGCATGGGATGTTTTATTTGACGTCTTAATATGTGTGTAAAATTTTATGAAAATCGGTTCAGATTTAGATATAGGTTCCATATATACCTTTCATTCGATATGGCCTTTTAAGGCTGCAATCACTCCAATTTTGGTTCGATATTTATAAAATTTGCTTGTGCTATTCTATTTAACGTTTTAATGATAAAGGGCCTCCTTTTTATAGCCGAGTCCGAACGACATGCCGCAGTGCTACACCTCTTTGGGGATAAGTTTTTACATGGCGTAGTACCTCAAAAATGTCGCCAACATTAGAAGGGGATAACCGACGCTGAAAAACATTTTTGTTGATGATCTCGCCAGGCTTCGAACCCAGGGGTTCAGCTTTATAGGCGACCATTCTAACCACTGCGCTACGTCCTAGCACATGCGCTAAATTTTGTTAAAGGCGTTCCAGATTTAGATATATCTCCGATATAACTTTCATCCAATATGGCCCTTAAAGTCTGTAGTAGCGACCATTTAAGTCCTATCGAAAAAAATCTTACAAAGTTCTACATTTCAACATAGGCTTCATATTGAAAGCAGTATGTATGTTAACTCGGTGGTGTAGGGTATTATAAAGTCGGCTCTGTCCGACTTTTGCCTTTCCTTACTGAATCATATACAAGATAACATTTTTAATTGAAAAAAATTTCGTAATATTTTTTTCTTTGCGGTGACATTGGGCGTATTAGTATCCGCATCCTCTTTTCAATCTAACCTAGTTTTTCTTCTAATTCAATAAAATGGGCATATTAGGGACACACTTAAGATTGCTTTGAGGATTTCGACAGTTTCTTTTCATTTAAGTTTGCTGCTGCTGTATTCTCAGCAATTTCATTTGAGTAGCATATGCTAAAAAATTATTGTGTCTTAAGGTTTTACATTTGTTGTTTTTGGGTTTTTAGACAATTCATTGCAATTTACTTTTTTGCAGCCTCTTTTAAATGTGGCGTGTTCAATGCGGACGATTTGTCTAACCCATTTTTGCCAGATTTTAGAGCATTTGTATTTTCCCTGAGCGAGGTATCATAGTGAAGATCGTCGTGTTTAAAATCGGTGGATGGATTATAAAAATGGATTATAAATAAATGGATGGATTATAAAAATTATTCGTGGCATTCTGTTAAAGGTCATTGGTTAATTGGAGAGGTAGAACAGTGGAACAAATCGCTACTTCATTGTTTCCATTGAAGACCGTTCCAAATCCACACCCTTCTCATAATAAAAACAAGTAAAAGCGTGCTAAGTTCGGCCGGGCCGAATCTTATATACCCTCCACCATGGAGCGCATTTGTCGAGTTCTTTTCCCCACATCTCTTCTTAGGCAAAAAGTGATATAAGAAAAGATTTGCTCTGCTATTAGAGCGATATAAAGATATTATCCGGTTTAGACCACAATTAAATTATATGTTGGAGACCTGTGTAGAATGTCAGCCAATTCGAGTAAGAATTGCGCCCTTTGGGGGCTCAAGAAGTAAAATAGAGAGATCGATTTATATGGGAGCTGTATCGGGCTATAAACAGATTCAGACCATAATAAACACGTATGTCGATGGTCAAGAGAGGATCCATCGTACAAAATTTCAGGCAAATCGGATAATAATTGCGACTTCTAAAGGCTCAAGAAGTCAAGATCCCAGATCGGTTTATATGACAGCTATATCAGGTTATGAACCGATTTAAACCTTATTTGACACAGTTGTTGAAAGAAAAAATAAAAAACGTCATGCAAAATTTCAGCCAAATCAGATAGGAATTTCGCCCTCTAGAAGCTCAAGAAGTCAAGTCCCCAGATCTGTTTATATGACAGCTATATCAGTTTATGAACCGATTTGACCCATACTTGGCACAGTTGTTGGATATCATAACAAAACACGTCGTGCAAAATTTCATGCCAATCGGATAAGAATTGCGCACTCTAGAGGCTCAAGAAGTCAGGACCCAAGATCGGTTTATATGGCAGCTTTATCAGGTTATAAACCGATTTGAACCATACTTGGCACAGTTGTTGGATATCATAACAAAAATCGCCATGTATTCTCATATGTATTGTATTTTTCTAAGACCCCAAAAAGAATATATATATATATATATATATATATATATATATATATATATATATATATATATATATATATATATATATATATATATTCTTGATCGTCATGATATTTTGAGTCGATCTAGCCATGTCCGTCCGTCCGTCTGTCTGTCGAAAGCACGCTAACTTTCGAAGGAGTAGGTCGGTTGGGATTGTTAATGGGCCAAATCGGTCCAAGGTTTGATTTAAAACCGATCTTAGGTCGTGAATTCTTGAGCCTTTAGAGGGCGCAATTCTCGTCCGATATAACTGACATTTTGCACGTGGTGTTTCGGTATCACTTCCAACAACTGTGCTAAGTACGGTTTACATCGGTTCATAACCTGATATAGCTGCCATATAAACCGATCTTGAGTTTTGACTTCTTCATCTTTTAGAGGATGCAATTCTTATCCGATTGGGTATCACTTCCAACAAGAGTGTTCAAATCGGTTCATAACCGGGTATTGCTGCCATATAAACCGATCGTGGATCTCACTCGATTTGGCTGTAATTTAGCATGAGGTGTTTTGTTATGACTTCCAACAACTACGCTAATTATGGCGCAAAACGGTACTTTACCTGATATAGGTGCCATATAAACTGATCTTGAATCTTGACTTTTTGAGCCTCTAGAGGGCGCAATTCTCACCTGATATGGCAATTCTCACAACGGCTTCTCCCATGATCTTCAATATACGTGTCCCATATGGTCTGAATCGATCTTTAGCTTGATACAGCTCCCATATAAACCTATCTCCCGATTTTGCTTCTTGATCCCTTACAAGGCGCAATTCTTATCCGAATGAACTGCAATATTACACAATGACTTCTACAATGTTCAGCGTTCAATTCATTTATGATCCGAATCGGACTATAACTTGATATAGCTCCAATTCCATAACAGTTCTTATTCATTATTCGTTGTTTGCCTAAAAAGAGATACCGTGCAAAGAAATCGACAAATGCTATCCATGGTGGAGGGTATATAAGATTCGGCCCAGCCGAACTTAGCATGCTCTCATTTGTTTTTATAGACGATGTAAACACACGTATGTATGTTCGATGAAAGTAAAGCTCGATTAAATCGAAATAGTTGTATATTTATCCCAAAATCCATTTGTTACATTAATTTTTTTGTACGTATCACACGATGTGTACAACGTTCAGCGTTGCTGTTTTTATACCCACCACCATAGGATGGGGGTATACTAGTCATTCCGTTTGTAAATGCAAATTTTGCCCATGAACATCCCACTAAGGAACAGGGGCAAACTCTCACTTATCAATGAGTGCAGTTTCAATTCAAGTATAAGATCAATGATAAGGGGCCTCCTTTTTATAGCCGAGTTCGAACGGCGTGCCGCAGAGCGACACCTCTTTGGAGAGAAGTTTTACATGGGATATTACCTCACAAATGTTGCCAGCATTAGGAGGGGAAAGCCAACCGCTGAACATTTTTTTTGATGGTCTCGCCAGGATTCGAATCAAGGCGTTTAGCGTCATAGGCAGACATGCTAACCTCTGCGCTACGGTGGCCTCCCATTCCGTTTGTAAGACATCGAAATATTCGTCGATCTATCCATGTCCGTCTGTCCGTCTGTCGAAATCACGGGGGTCGAACGCGCAAAGCTAGCAGCTTGAAATTTTGCACATATACTTAGCGTTGATGTAGGTCATTGGAAATTGCAAATGAGTCATATCGGTTGAGGTTTAGCTATAGCTCCCATATAAACCGATCTCCCGATTTGACTTCTTGAGCCCCTGGAAGCCGCAATTTTTGTCCGATTTGGCTGAAATTTTGCATATGGTATTCCGTTATGACGTTTAATAACTGTGCCAAATACGACATACATTGGTCCATAACCTGATATAGGTCCCATATAATTCGATCTTCTGATTTGACTTCTTAAGCCCTTACAAGCTGAAATTTTTGTACGATTTGACTGAAATTGAGCATGTAGTGTTTTGTAATGACATTCGAAAACTGTGCCCAGTACGTTTCGAATTCGTCTTCAACCTCATATAGATCTCATATAAACCGATATCTCGATTTATCTTCTTGAGCCCATGGAAGCCTAAATTTTTTCCCTTTTGGCTGAAATTATGCACGTAGTGTTCTGTTACAACTTCCAGCAACTATGTACGGTCCGAATCGGTCTATAACCTAATATAGCTCCCATATAAACCGATCTCCCGATTTGACTTCTTGAACCCCTGGAAGCCACAATTTTTATCCGAATTTGCTGAAATTTTGCATGTAGTGTTTCATTATGACTTTCAACAACTACGCCAAGTATAGTCTATATCGGTCTAAAACATGATTTAGCTCCCATATAAACCGATCTCTCGATTTGACTTCTTTAGCTCCTAGAAGCCGTAATTTTTGTCCGATTTGGCATGCGGTGTTCTGTTACGACTTCAAATAACTGTGCCAAATACACTTCAAATCAGCCTATAGTCTGATAGACTGATTTGAACGGTACCACCCTATCTCTTGATCATCGTTGTTCGGTTCCTAGAAGCTTTAAGTTTTGCTGGTTTGACAGAAGTTTGGTATGTAGAATAAAATTATGCCCTTCAACTAAATTTATTTTGTATAAATTTTTAGCAGAATCCATGGTGGTGGGTACCCAAGATTCCGCCCAGCCGAACTTAGCACGCTTTTACTTGTGGAAATTACATGTGACATGTCTTATCGTCTAATGGCACCTTTAGTTGAACAATTTATTAATACTTTATAGTTCACTATCTCCATTATTTAGTCTTCATTTCCAATAACTAAAAATGCACTTATTTAATTAAGAGTTGAAGAGAGATCAAAGCGGAAATGTTGATGTGCATTTTCTAAATTTTTTCTTGCAAAAATGTAATCTCTGAAAAATACATAAGTATGTGCGTTTAAATTGCCAAGAGAATGGCTACATTTTAAAAATGTCACATTGGCACATTGCCATGCGCGCAAGATATTTGCCAAAAATTGGCTTTAGCCGAATGAAAGCCATGAAGGAACCGAAAAGCCAATACACACCAATCCCGATGAACATTTTGCACTTTACACAGGAAGGTGAAACTAAATTGTAATTATCCTTTAGGCATATTATGCTGATTTCAAAAAATACCTGCCAATTTAAATGAAACGTAGATTCACGGATTGTTAAATTTATTGTCAATTGTTTGGCAGCTAATATTTGGAGAATTTTTCCATGCTATATTAAGTATTGCCAAGAATTTGGCAATTTGTATTTCATTCCGGATTGCATACAAATAAGTACAGCCATCTTAGGAACTTTTTGGGCTATTGTGCTTACATGTTCTATCTTGAAATACAACAAAGTTTAGTTTACAAAAATCAGTCTAGTATTATTGATATCACATGTAGACATTCCAATTATTAAGCATAGGCTGTGTATGCTCGCTCAATGGAATGCTGAAATCGTGGAAACCCGCTTATGGAAAGCAATTGCAGAAGGTGAATTGGCATTATTTGAAATTTTGATTATGCGAAATAAGTAATATTTCAAACCATTAATCTAAGATAGATTTATGGAAGAAGCAATAATGCGAAATACAAATCCAAATAAATGATTCAAATGAGTGTTGGCTTTAAGAGTTCGAATAAGGGGTACCCAGTACATGCCTTCAAAACCAGCTAAATATGGAATTAAGATATGGTTGACCTTTTATCCACTGAATGGTTAAATATATAGAACTAGCTGACCCGGCCCGCTCTGCTGGGCCTTCTTTTACTTTCTATGGAACAAAAGTTTCCTTGGAATATTTATTTGCGACAATTAAAGATCTTTTAGTGAAACACCATGCAAACTTGACTAACAGTTTAACAATTTAAGTGCCATTATCTGAATCCCACATGATCTTTATGGTCTACGAATTTATGTTTGGATGTAAGGTGTACTCCATTCTTAAAATACTTCATTTCAGCCCCATTTAGGGGTGTTTTGGGGGTTGGGGTGGTCCCCCAAACGCTAAGCCCGAAAAATATATATCAGCAACGTGCTCTACTCTCATATATTGTCATCACTATATGATGATATACTATGATTGCCCACAAAATTGGATATCAAATTCGTTTTCTAATCTCATTTAAACTCCTTATTGCAAAACGTCAGCAAATATGTCCGGTTTGGGGTATTGGCCCTAAAAACTTTGAATATTTAGTTCCACTCTCTTAAAGACCCAAATTATCTTGGTGAGCAAATATGTCCTATTTGGGGGTTGTTATAGTGGAAGGACGTCCGTTAGACAGTTGGCCCCTAATGTTGATATCAGATACGTGGTCTATTCCCACATACCTTTAACTTGAGCCTCATATTTCCATAGTCGGATAACATGACCGGCTTGGGGATTGTTTTGTGGGACGGGCGGCCATTCGTGTTTCACTTTAAAAACCCTCTTATTTGAGCCTCATATTGCAGTAGTCAGAAAATACTTACTATTTGTGTGGTGTTGTGGGAGTGGGGTGGCCCCACATAGACTTTTTGCAGAATATTGATATCAGATTCATGCTTAACTCCCAAAGACCTTTCATTTGAGCCCCATATTGCTATGGTCGTAAAGTTGTCCCCTTTGGGGATGTTTTTGGGGAGAGACGGCCACCAAGCACTTGGTCCCATATTTGGATATCAGATTCGTATTCTACATTCAAATACTTTTTTTTAAGCCCCATGGTCAGTAAATAAGTCCTGTTTGGGGGGTGTTTTGGGAAAGGGGTGGACCCCCAGAAACGTGGTCCCACACTTGGATATCAGATTCGTATTCTACTCGCAAATACCTTTCATTTGAGTCCCATATTGCCATGGTCGGGAGATATGTCCTATTTAGGAGTGTTTTGGGGCTTGGGGTGGTCCCCTAGCACTTGGTCCGACAATTGGATATCAGATACGTTTTCTTATCCTAAATACCTTTCATTTGAGTCCCATATTGTTGTGATTGGCCTAAATATATGTTTGGTAGGTTTTAGGGTGGGGGCGGTCCCCCTAGGTACCCCATCCGAAATTTGGATACCAAATTTTTATTTTTAGAGTACTATATGAGAGCACACAAAATGTCGCTTAAATCGCACCACCCATCTCTGAGATCTGGCGTTTCTGAGAATTAGGGTAAGGGGGAGGGTCCGCCCCCCCTTCAGATAACAAAAAATGTAGTAGAAAATCGGTTCAGCCGTTTCTGAGTCTATAAGGAACACACAAACATACAAACAAACAAACCTACACACAAACACAAATTGATTTTTATATATAAGATTATGACAGGCACTGTAAGGAGTGTTAGCCCTGTAAAGCGCATTGTCAAAGATTAGGTTGCTCTTCATACTTTGAAAATAGGGCATCGTGTTATGTAGTAAAAAATTTATCCAAAATTGGTATACAAATTTTATTACGATTAAGAAAAGCTTCTGTTCTGTTATGAAAATTTGTTAAACAACGGGAACATATCCAATTTTTCAAAGAAATTGCATTAGTTAATATACTTAAAATGGGTATAGGAAATTCCTAAAAATTGTTCCTTATAACCGGTTTAAAAAAATTTAATTCACGTTCAAAAATACTCCCGGAAGACAAAATTATATCCTTAATTGTGACATACTAAAAAAAATTATGTGTGGGAACAACATTTTGTAGCAAATTTGTACTTAATCTTATTACCATTGATTTTGCGGACTTTACAATTTGTAGTTCATCACGTTGTAGAAGCAAATAAAAAATTATTTAACTCATCATTTTTTAGTTAGTATAAAATAAAAAGAGGTATATATTTCCTTAATTTTAGGATATTTTTCTTAGCTGCCAGTCAAAGATATACCCATTTACAGTCGGAATTTATAAAAATCTGTTTTGTTTACTTTTTTGGGCAAGTTAGTGCATACTATAAATGAATGGCTGTGTGGACTGATTTGAATTATTCTTCGCACAGTTGTTGAAAATCATAAAAAACACCTCATACAAAATTTCAGCCAAATCGGATAATAATTGCGACCTCTAGAGGCTCAAGCAGTCAAGACCCCAGATCGGTTTATATGGCAGCTATATCAGGTTATGGACCGATTTGAACCATTCTTAATTCTTAATACCTCTCCGAGCGAGTTGTTGGAAGTCATAACAAAACACGTCATGCAATAGATAGACACGTCATGCAATAGATAGACACGTCATGCAATAGATAGACACGTCATGCAATACAATAGATTTGGCTGAAATTTTACACAATGACTTTTACTATGGTCTTCAATATTCAGTTCAATTATGGTCCGAAATGAACCATAACTTGATATTGTTCCAATAACATAGCAATTCTTTTCTTTAATCCTTCGTTTGCCTAAAAAGAGATACCGTGGCAAGAGCTCGTTAAATGCGATCCATGGTGGAGGGTATGTAAGATTCGCCCCGGCCGAACTTAGCACGATTTTACTTGTTTGTTTGTTTAGCATAGTGGTGATGCGTGCTACATTTGGTAGAAATCGCTTCAGATTTGGATATAGATGCCATATATAAATTTCACTTATGGACGAACGGATCAACTCAGAATGTCGAGACGTTCAACAATATATATATTTTATGGGGTCTTAGATCAATATTTCCCATCCTGTGGTGTTGGGTATAAAAATTCCCATAGCCACATGGCTGTCACCCGAACAAAATAAGAGAAACCAAATTGATCACGTTGTGATAGATGTAAGGCATTTATCCAGCGTTTTAAATGTACGATCGATCCGTGGAGCAAATATAGATTTGGATCATTACCTTGTTGTAGCAAAAGTTCGCACCTGTCTATGCAGAGCCCGGCATTCCGATTCGCCAGCAACTTCAGCAGGTCCTACTCAATATCTTTAGTTGGGATCCATACTGTAGTCGCTGTCCTGAAAGGCAATTCAGCCTTCGATACAAGCATGAGTTTCCCCCTGGCCAGGGAGATTTGATGTTCTCAATTGACCAGTTCTGAGTACAATCCAGATTGCACAATCTTTTGTTATAGTCGTTCCACATCTAATTTAAGGTTTTGCCCCATAAAGGGCGATTTTATTACACGATTTTGATGAATTGACTTATATCAGAGTCCAAGACATGCGTCTCGGTCCAGATCGGAAGACATTAGATAAATTAAGCTGCTATATTGACCGATTTTTGTACCATCCACCATAGGATGGGGGTATACTAATTTCGTCATTCTGTTTGTAACTCTCCGAAATATTCGACTAAGACCCTATAAAGTATATATATTCTTGATCGTCATGACATTTTAAGTCGATCTAGCCATGTCCGTTCGTCCGTCTGTGTGTCGAAAGCACGGTGACTTTAGTGTAGGTCGGTTGGGATTGTAAATGGGTCCTATCGGTCCATGTTTTGATGACACTAGAAGGCGCAATTCTTATCCAATTCGGCTTAAGCTTTCCATGACGTGTTTTCTTATGATTTCCAACAACTGTGCTTAGTATGCTGGAAATCGGTTCGTAACCTGCTATAGCTGCCATATAAACCGATCTGGGGTCTTGATTTCTGGAGCCACTAGAGGGCGCAATTCATATCCGATTTGGCTGAAATTTTGCATGGCGTGTTTTGTTATGACTTCCAACAACTGTGCTAAGTATAGTTCAAATCGGCCAGGACCTGATATAGCTATCATATAAACCGATTTGCGGTCTTGACATCTTGAGTTACTAAAGGGCGCCGTTATTATCCGATATAGCTGAAACTTTACATTAGGTGTTTTGTTATGATTTTCAACAACAGTGCTAAGTATGGTCCAAATCGGTCCATAACTTGATATAGCTGCGATATAAACCGGTATCTGGGATCTTGACTTCTTGAGCCTCTAAAGGGCGAAATTATTATCCAATTTGGCTGAAATTTTGTACAACGGCTTCTTCCATGACCTTAAACATACGAGTTGAATATGGTCTGAATCGGTTTATAGCCTGATACTGCTCCCATATAAACCGATCTCTTGTTTAGCCCCTAAAGGGCGCAATTCTTGCTAGATTTGGCTGAAATTTTACATAATGACTTTACTATGGTCTCCAATATTCAATTGAATTATAGTCTGAAATGAACCACAACTTGTTTTCTTTTATCCTTTGTTTGCCTAAAAAGAGATATCGGGAAAAGAACTCGACAAATGCGATCCATGGTGAAGGGTATATAAGATTCGGCCGGGCCGAACTTAGTACACTTTTACTTGTTTTAATTAAAGGTCTAAGAAATTGACATTAAAATAAGCCTCCAATACAAGAGTATCACTGATTGTGGTAGAATCATTGGAAATATTCTGTGATGCTACCATTAAAAACTATTAGCAGAAAAGAGTGTAAAATTATCAAATTTCATTAAGAGAATTCTGTGGTCAAATTACTGAGATCTTACCTGTAATGGGATCAGGCAAGATCAATCATAAAGGTAAAATGCAAATTTGCCCACAAACATTCCATTAAGCAACAGGGTTAAACTTCTCAAATATCAATGAGTGCTGGCCGATTCAAATTTAAGTTCAATGATAAGGGAGCTACTTTTTATAGTCGAGGCCGAACGGTGTGCCGCAGTGCGATATCTCATTGGGGCGAAGTTTTTAAGTAGTACCTCACAAATGTCGCCAGCATTAAGAGGAAAAACCCACCGCAGAACATTTTTTTCTGATCTCTTCTCCAGAACTTGAACGCAGGCGTTCAGCGTCGTTTTCTATGGATGCAATCAATGATAGAAGCCATTGATTGCATCCATAGAAAATATTACCCTTTTAGCCTTTGCCTGAAGAAACTCAATCTAACAAACCAATGCTCTTCCTTGGAGGTATATGAGTATCACGACCAGTAAGCAGTAATAGCAACATAATATATTTTGGTTGCTATCAAAACTTTTAACTAAAACTATTAGCAATACAAATCGTTTTCCACATTGAGGTTTACTTTTCTAAATTTAGCAATTTGCGAAACTATTTATCATATAATCTAACATCAAGGTCAAAACTGAAGATGAAGCTGAACTGGGATAAAATAAACGAAAAGAAACTGCTATTATCCAATAACCAAAATGAAAAACTTATCAATATTTTATAAGATTTGCCACAAGAATGAAACTTTTAACAACTGCCAATATGCACACTCAGGCATTAACACATGCTCAAAGTCACACACACACACACGCGTATATGCATCCTTTCTGTCCCTACCAATGCACAACAATTTAAGATAAATTAACACCACCCACTTTGAAAGTTTTCGGGCAATGGGACGACGAATTGAACCCAACCTTCTGTTGAAATTGAATAGATTGGAAAAATTGATCATAACCTCAGAACTTGCGGACGCCAATGGCCGGCCACTCTCCACATCATACTGTGTTTGTTTTGGGCGGAAGGACGAGTTTTACCCAAAACAATTTTCAATTCTAATTTTTCATTGAAGAGAAAAGGGAGAGAGAGAGATGTAGAACTCTGCACCCTGGCCTTTACTCCTTGACAGCTAACGTATTATTAATCTAGAGACGATAACTAAAATACAAAAAAGCTATCGGCAAAGTTCCGTTTCCCAAATAACCCCATGAAACGGTTTGAGGGGGTTCTTGAATTTGTGTTTGAGTTTTAGTGGTATTTCCCATATATCCTTTGGCATGTTATTGTTTTTTTGTGGCTTTTTTCCATCCATAGATTTTGGCTATTCAAGAAGCAGCAACGAAAGGGTCTACATGATTTGACTCTTGCGCGGAATGTTGCTACGCTAACAATAACACAACTAAAGCATGAATGCATGGATTAAAGTTGAGCAAAGTGGGTTTTTTGATAACCTATATCGCAGGATAAAAACTGTTTAAAGCCGATTGAAAATTCATTTAGACGAGTGGGCTGAGAAAAATATTGAATAGCCTGTAAAATAAAGCAGTGTATCAAGTTAAGCAATAGGACCTACTGCGCAGCACCTAGTTATGGCTTTGAGTTGGTCAAGTTAGGTTAGGTTGAAAAGAGGGTGCAGATATTTATGCGCCCCATGTCACTATGGACATGCATCTTAGCCAGTAATACGCTTGTTGTGCGCTCTAAAAACTAAAAAGTAATCTCGAAAAAAAAATTCTAGTGGGGAATTCTGTGCTACTTGCAAAATCTTGTCTGGTATCGGCCCCCCACCTAAGTACCGGTGTTTGTTGGCCGCTAAAGACATAGGAAATGCTCCAACGTCTCATCATTTTCCCACATGCTTTACACATGCTATCACTTGCCGCACCTATTTTGCATAAGTGAGCTCGTAGTCCTATGTGTCCCGTTATGACACCAAAAACTATACTGACCTAATTCTTACTTCCTTTCAGTAATAGCCTCGTCCTCGTGGCTTTGAGTTCTCAGTGAGCTCTTGTTGCAATGAGCAATGAGCCCTACAATTATATACCAACTCCCTAGTTCCGCACTTGCCATCCCGTTTACCACATTCAGAAGTTTGACAAGTATAACATTGATTTCTGGTGCGCTTGAGGAAGACATTCCATTGCTTGCACATTCGTACACTTTCTTATTTCCAGGATTTTTGCATTGCTAAGTGACACAAGTCCGGGGTTTGTCATCGACTTGAAGTCTATTTACAGACTCTATCATGCAAAGAAGTTTTTGCCTTGTTCATACAACTAATAGCATTTTGAGAAGAGGACGGTAGAGTATTCACAAACCTAATGATCACCGAAGAATATTTCATTTCATTCCGTTTGAAAAACATCGAAATTTTCAATTTCGACCCTATAAAGCATATATTTTCTTGGTCCTCGCAAAAAGCCAAGACGATCTAGCGAGGACTGACGGACGTCCGTCTGTCTGCTGAAATCACGCTACCGACTTTAAAAAGTTAAATATTGGGCTCAAACTTTGCACAGATTCTTTAGTACATACAAAACAAGTAAAAAGGCGTTAAGTTCGGCCGGGCCGAACTTTGGATACCCACCACCTCGGGTATATATGTAAACCACCTTTCATCAAAATTCGGTGAAAATTTCATACCTTATGACCCATATCAGTTATTTCAAAACATGTTCCGATTTGGACCAAATACTAATAAGTACAGTAGCTATAACTAAAAATTAACCGATCTGAACCATATACGACACGGATGTTGAAAAGCCTAACATAAGTTACTATGTAAAATTTCAGTGAAATCGGATTATAAATGCGCTTTTTATGGGGCAAAGACTTTAAATCGAGAGATCGGTCTACATGGCAGCTATATTCAAATCTGGATCGATCTGGGCAAAATTGAAGAAGGACGTCGAAGAGCCTAACTAAACTCACTGTCCCAAATTTCAGCGACATCGGACAATAAATGCGTCTTTTATGGGCCCAAAACCTTAAATCAAGAAATCGGTCTATATAGCAGCTATATCCAAATCTGAACCGATCTGGACCAAATTGAAAAAAGATATCAAGGGGCCTAACGCATCTCATTGTCCCAAATTTCAGCAAAATCGGGTAATAAATGTGGCTTTTAAGGGCCTAACACCATAAATCGAAGGATCGGTCTATATGGCAGCTATATCCAAATCTGAACCGATCTGGGCCAAATTGACAAAGGAAGTCGGAGGGCTCAACACAACTCACTGTTCCGAATTTGAGCGGAATCGGATAAAAAATGTGGCTTTTATGGCCCTTAGACGCTAAATCGGAGGGTCGGTCTATATGGCAGCTATATCCAAATCTGAACCGATCTGAGCCAAATTGACGAAGGATGTCGAAGGGCCTAACACAACTCACTGTCCCGAATTTCAGCGGAATCGGATACAAAATGTGGCTTTTATGGCCCTTAGACCCTAAATCGGAGGGTCGGTCTATATGGCAGCTATATCCAAATCTAAACCGATCTGACCCAAATTGACGAAGGATGTCGAAGGGTCTAACACAACTCACTGTCCCGAATTTCAGCGGAATCGGATACAAAATGTGGCTTTTATGGCCCTTAGACCCTAAATCGGAGGGTCGGTCTATATGGCAGCTATATCCAAATCTGGACCGATCTGAGCCAAATTAATGAAGAATGTCGAAGGGCCTCCCAAAACTCACTTTTTCAAATTTTAGCAAAATCGGATATTAAATGTGGCTTTTATGGGCCTAAGACCCTAAATCGGCGGATCGGTCTATATGGGGGCTATATGAAGATATAGTCCGATATAGCCCATCTTCGAACTTAACCTGCTTATGGACAAAAAAATAATCTGTGCAAAATTTCAGCTCAATATCTCAATTTTTAAAGACTGTAGCGTGATTTCAACAGACAGACGGACAGACGGACGGACATGCCTAGATCGTCTTAGATTTTTACGCTGATCAAGAATATATATACTTTATAGGGTCGGAAATGGATATTTCGATGTGTTGCAAACGGAATGACAAAATGAATATACCCCCATCCTTCGGTGGTGGGTATAAAAATAATTCGTTTGACATAAAGGAAATATTCGCTAAGACAACTTCTTTTCTGAAAAACGTTGAACTTCGTTTAAGATAAAAGTATATGTTTTTTGCGATTAATTGTTTACCTTCTTCTTTTTATACCCACCACCGAAGGATGGGGGCATATTCATTTTGTCATTCCGTTTGCAACACATCGAAATATCCATTTCCGACCCTATAAAGTATATATATTCTTGATCAGCGTAAAAATCTGAGACGATCTAGACATGTCCGTCCGTCTGTCTGTTGAAATCACGCTACAGTCTTTAAAAATAGAGATATTGAGCTGAAATTTTGCACAGAGTCTTTTTTATACCCTCCACCATAAGATGGGGGGTATACTAATTTCGTCATTCTGTTTGTAACTACTCGAAATATTCGTCTGAGACCCCATAAAGTATATATATTCTTGATCGTCGTGAAATTTTATGTCGATCTAGCCATGTCCGTCCGTCTGTCCGTCCGTCCGTCCGTCCGTCCGTCCGTCTGTCTGTCGAAAGCACGCTAACTTCCGAAGGAGTAAAGCTAGCCGCTTGAAATTTTGCACAAATACTTCTTATTAGTGTAGGTCGGTTGGTATTGTAAATGGGCCATATCGGTCCATGTTTTGATATAGCTGCCATATAAACCGATCTTGGATCTTGACTTCTTGAGCCTCTAGAGTGCGCAATTCTTATCCGATTGGGATGAAATTTTGCATGACGTGTTTTGTTATGATATCCAACAACTGTGCCAAGTATAGTTCAAATCGGTCTATAACCTGATATAGCTGCCATATAAACCGATCTTGGGTCTTGACTTCTTGAGCCTCTAGCGTGCGCAATTCTTATCCGATTGAAATGAAATTTTGCACGACGTGTTTTGTTATTATATCCAACAACTGTGCCAAGTATGGTCCAAATCGGTCTATAACCTGATATAGCTGCCATATAAACCGATCTTGGGTCTTGACTTCTTGAGCCTCTAGAGTGCGCAATTCTTATCCGATTGAAATGAAATTTTGCACGACGTGTTTTGTTATGATATCCAACAACAGTGCCAAGTATGGTTCAAATCGGTACATAACCTGATATAGCTGCCATATAAACCGATCTTGGGTCTTGACTTATTGAACCTCTAGAGGGCGCAATTCTTATCCGATTGGAATGGAATTTCGGACGACGTGTTTTGTTATGATACCCAACAACTTTGCTAAGTATGGTTTAAATCGGTCCATAACCTGATATAGCTGCCATATAAACCGATCTTGGGTCTTGGCTTCTTGAGCCTCTAGAGGGCACACTTCTTATCCGATTTGAATGAATTTTTGCACGAAGTATTTCGTTATGATATCCAACAACTGTGCCAAGTTTGGTTGAAATCGGTTCATAACCTGATATAGCTGTCATATAAACAGATCTGGGGATTTGACTTCTTGAGCTTCTAGAGGGCGCAATTCCTATCCGATTTGGCTGAAATTTTGCATGACGTATTTCATTTTTACTTTCAACAACTGTGTCAAATAAGGTTCAAATCGGTTCATAACCTGATATAGCTGCCATATAAACCGATCTGGGATCTTGACTTCTTGACCCCTAGAGGTCGCAATTATTATCCGATATGCCTGAAATTTTGTACGATGGATCCTCTCATGACCATCAACAAACGTGTTTATTATGGTCTGAATCGGTCTATAGCCCGATACAGATCCCATATAAATCGTTCTCTCTATTTTACTTCGTGAGCCCCAATGTGCGCAATTCTTATACGAATTGGCTGAAATTTTACACAGTTCTCCAACATATAATTTAATTGTGGTCCGAACCGGACCATATCTTGATATCGTTTTAATAGCAGAGCAACTCTTTTCTTATATCCTTTTTTGCCTATGAAGAGATGCCGGGAAAAGAACTCGACAAATGCGATCCATGGTGGAGGGTATATAAGATTCGGCCCGGCCGAACTTAGCACGCTTTTACTTGTTTGTCCATAAGCAGTTTAAGTTTGAAGATGGGCTATATCGGACTATATCTTGATATAGCCCCCATATAGACCGATCCTCCGATTTAGGGTCTTAGGCCCATAAAAGCCACATTTATTATCCGATTTTGCTGAAATTTGGAACTGTCAGTTGTGTTAGGCCCTCCTACATCCTCGTCACTTTGGCCCAGATCGGTTCAGATTTGGATATAGCTGTCATATAGACCTATCCTCCGATTTAGGATCTTAGGCTCATAAAAGCCACATTTATTATCCGATTTTTCTGAAATTTAGGACAGTGAGTTGTGTTAGGTCTTTAGACATCCTTCGTCAATTTGGCCCAGATCGGTTCATATTTCGATATAACTGCCATATAGACCTATCGTCCGATTTATTATCCAATTTTGCTGAAATTTGGGACAGTGAGTTGCGTTAGGCCACTCGATATCCATCTTCAATTTGGCTCAGATCGGTCCAGATTTAGATATAGCTGCCATATAGACCGATCTCTCGATTTAAGGTATTGCGCCTATACAAGGCTCATTTATTGTCCGATTTTGCGAAAATTTGGGGTTGTGTTAGGCCCTTCGATATTCGTCGTCAATTTGGCCCAGATCGGTCCAGATTTGGATACAGCTGCCATATAGACCGATCTCTCGATTCAAGGTTTTGGGCCAATAAAAGGCCTATTTATTGTCCGATGTCGCCGAAATTTGGAACAATGAGTTGTGTTAGGCCCTTCGACATCCTTCTTTAATTTGGCCCAGATCGGTTCAGATTCGAATATAGCTGCCATATAGACCGATATCTCGATTTAAAGTCTTGGCCCCATAAAAAACGCATTTATAATCTGATTTCACTGAAATTTCGCATAGTGACTTATGTTAGGCTTTTCGACATCCGTGTCGTATATGGTTCAGATCGATTTATTTTTAGATGTAGCTACTACAAAGACCAATATTTTGTTATACACAATTAAACAATGACTTGTACTTGTTATTATTTTGTCCAAATCGGAACATATTTCGATATGGCTGCTATGGGGGCAGAAGGAATGCATTTTTCACCGGATTTTGAAGAAAGGAGATTTACATATATACCCGAGGTGGTGGGTATCCAAAGTTCGGCCCGGCCGAACTTAACGCCCTTTTACTTGTTTACCCTGAGCCTGTTATTCGGGGTTTCAACTACCTTTTCGTTATTTATAAATTAGTTTAACGTCACACGTTTAAAATGGATTGTGCATATTGAAAAGCAAGCTAAGTTCAATTTAATGTTGTAACATTATTCAAACTCAAATTTTTACGAATAATAAGCACTTCTCAGTTGGTAATTGAAACTCTTTCCGAATATATTTGGAATTATTTCGATGTGATGATTATATTAAAAGCCTTTCATTTTCTTACAACTCCATTATGGTTTTGTGTTATGATCTGGTGTATTTGTTGTTATAAATTTGTTGTTATAAATAAAACAAAATATGGTTGTTGTTTTCGCACATACAAATTCCTACATTGTGATGGATATTTCTTTATTGCAGCCATTTGTGTGTTGCTCTAATGATTCTTGTTATTACACATATCAGCACTTTTGTACCGAAACTTTAAAAACTACCATCCGCCCCGTCCGAGCTACTCAAAAGATTGATTGCACTTTGCACGGTCAAAAAAAAAAAAGAAAAAATTTTGTGTGAAAATGTGACTATAGAAATGACGAGCACACAATTGCAATTATTTGCAAGCCTATGGGTCTGTTTGGGATTATTTTCTTGTGTACGTACAAAGTTATGTACAATAGAGTGAGTATTTTTGCAAACTACTGGTATATACGCTCAAATACTTACCCCTTCTCTCTAGTAGGAGAGACACAAGAAAATAATTAAGGGTCCGGTACACGAATAATCGTTTGCGGATATCGAAGCCCTTTTGCAATTAAAGAGGTTTTGGTTTTGCAACAAGAGGAAGGTCATTTTATCGAAGACGAAGCTGCTAAAGCGTTTACAATTAACAAAGATTCATTTGCTGAAGGGAAACTTTAAATGGTTACAATGATAGAAAAACTTCGTGATAAAAGTATTTGTTTGTCGTAAGAATTTCTCAAACATTTTGATTTGTTATTGTGTTAAGATTTCCGACATTTCTGCCGAATATGGTCCAGATCGGTCTTTAGCTTAACATGGCCCCCATATAGACGGATCTCTCGATTTAGGGTTTTAGGCTCATAAAAGCTGCCCGAATTGGCTGAAACTGTGCACAAAGGAAGGGAAACTATGTCAAGGGAAGGTCGGTGGAGACTGCTCTGCACGAGGTTGTGCATAAAAATGAAGAATCTTTCGATGCCAAAACGTACACACTTGCGGTATGCATTGACATCGAGGGGGCTTTTAACAATGTACGGAGCGACACACTGATTCAATCCTTAGACCAGTATCGGGTGCATCCGTTCCTTAGAGGCTGGAAAAACCATATGCTAAGGAACAGGTGAATAAATTGTGTGTCCCAAGGCATAAATATAGGGGAGAAAGTGGCACAGGGCACTCTACAGGGGGCATTTTATCGCCACTCCTGTGGGTGAACACCATAAATGACCTATTACGGATGCTGACTGAGGAGGGATTTGAACCCGTCTGCTACGCAGACGATGTTATAATACTTCTAAGAGGTAAGGATCCGAACGAGTTATGCAGAAGGGCCGAAAGGGTCTTGCATGTGGCATATGACTGGCCTAGACCCAGAGGTCTGAATGTTAACCCAGAGAAGACTGAAATATGCCTGTTCACGAGGAAGGCGAAGGTGGGCCAATTTAACGCACCACGTTTCCTCAATAAGACCATTTCGATATCTGACAAGGTCAAATACATAGGTGTGATCTTGGACAGGAAACTTAATTGGAAGTGTCAGCCTTGCAGTGTAAGAAGGAGATTAACGCCTTCTCTGAGGATGGGTAAATCCGCATCATTTGGGTGCCGGGCCATAACAAAGTAAGGGGAAATGAAAGGGCAGACGATTTGGCGGTGAAGGCCAGAGGACTGCCGTCAATAAACGTGGTTAACCCGAAGCCTTTCGGGTTGATGCAGTCCAATTTAAGGGAGTGGGAGCATGCAACATTGTGGAACAGCGAAACGGTCGGTAGGACGGATCTGGTGGGGGATCCAGATCGTGAGAGACGAGGCTGTTACTGAAAGGAAGCAAGATGGAGGTCAGTACAGCTATTGGTATCATAACGGGACACATGAGACTACGAGCTTACTTATGTAAAATCGGTGCGGCAAGTGATAGCATGTGTAGGGTATGCGGGGAAGATGATGACGTTGGAGCATTTCCTTTGTCATTGCCCGGCTTTCGTGTCCAACAGATATTGGTACTTAGGTGGAGACACAATACCAGACATGAACCAACTTAGGGGATTGGCATTGAAAACAATTAAGGATTTTGTAAGTAGCACGGAATTCAAAACTTTAAATTTTCTTTTTAGAGGTTACTTTAAAGTTTGTAGAGCGCACAACAAGCCGATTACTGGCTTAGGTGTATGTCCACAGTGGCATGGGGCGGATTAATATCCGCACCCTCTTTTCAACCTAACCTTACCTTACCTGCAGAATGATTTGTGTTAAGATCCTCGACATCCGTATCGAACATGGTTTAAATCGGTCTGCATTTTTTAAGGTCGCAAGCAAAAAAAGCCGCATTTGTAGCCCTATTTCGCCGAGATTGAACACAGCGAACTGTATTCGGCCTTTCGACTTCTTCGTCGAGTATACTTAACATCGGACCATTTATGGCTATAGCCCTCATATAGACAGATCTTCTGATTGAAGGCGTATCTATTACCCGATTTTGCTGAAATTTAGTAGAGTAGGCTATGTTAAACCCTCCCCGAATATGGTTCAGATATATATATATATATACATATATATATATATATATATATATATATATATATATATATATATATATGTATATGTATATATATATATATATATATATATATATATATATATATATATATATATATATATATATATATATATATATATATATATATATATATAAATATATAGCTATATAGCTTTATATGGTTGAATTTTGTTGAAATTTGGAATTGTGAATTGTGCCGAGTTTGGTGCAGTTCGGACCATATTTCGATTTAGCTAATAAAGGTTCAGAACCGTGCATTTTGCAACCGTATTTTAACTAAATGTTGTTTATTTATAACCCAGGTGCAACTCCTCGAAATATTCATCTCAGACTCCATAAAGAATACACATTCTTGATCGTCATGACATTTTAAGTCGATCTAGTCATATCCGTCCGCCTGTCTGTCTGTCCGTCTGTCTATCGAAAGAACGAAGGAGTAAAGCTAGCCGCTTGGAATTTTGCACAAATGGGCCATATCGGTCCATATTTTGATATAGCTGCCATATAAACCGATCTTCGGTCTTGACTTCTAGAGCCACTAAAGCAATTCTAATCTGATTTGGCTGACATTTTGCATGAGGTGCTTTGTTATGATTTTCAACGTCTGTGCTAAGTATGGTTGATATCGGTCCATAACCTGATTTTGCTGTAATATTGGGTTGCCCAAAAAGTAATTGCGGATTTTTTAAAAGAAAGTAAATGCATTTTTAATAAAACTTAGAATGAACTTTAATCAAATATACTTTTTTTACACTTTTTTTCTAAATCAAGCTAAAAGTAACAGCGGATAACTGACAGAAGAAAGAATGCAATTACAGAGTCACAAGCTGTGAAAAAATTTGTCAACGCCGACTATATGAAAAATCCGCAATTACTTTTTGGGCAACCCAATAAAAACCAATCTGGGATCTTGATTTCTCGAGGCTTTAAAGTGCGCAATTATTATCCAATTTGGCTGAAATTTTGTAAAACGGCTCTCTCCCTATGGTCTGAATCGGTCTATACCCTGATACAGCTATCCTATTAACCGATTACCCCATTTTACATCTTGAGCCCCTAAAGGGCGAAATTCCTATCCGACTTGGCTAAAATTATGCATTACGTATTTCGTTTCCAACAACTGTGCAAAGTATGGTCCAAATCAGTTCAAAACTTGATATAGCTGCCATATAAAACGATCTTGAATCTTGACTTCTTGAGCCAATAGAGGGAGCAATTCTTATCCGATTTGGATAAAATTTTGCATTATAACTGGATTTTTCTTAACGCACAAACTAATGCACCAACATATAACACCCTATAGAATTGTAGTGGGACAGAGAATGAAAAGTAATAAAAACAAAAACTTCCAAGCTGCAAGTCAACTAGTCTTTCAGTCTACCATAGCACGAGCTTGAATGAGTGGAAATATGTAGGAGTACAAGGAGAAGCGCCATGGGAGGGCGTTAAATTGGAAAATTTACAAATTACACTTGTTGTAAAACTAACATTTTTCAATTTTTCCATACTCGGCTACGAAGTTGAGGAAAAAATCTCAAGTAAAAATCAAAACAAAAAAAGAAAAAGCAACACACGCATACCTTTCACAAAACAAAAAAGAAAAATGGGGGAAAATGTAAGCAAAAAAAGTTTTAAAGCTAAGTACGAATTAGTGTTACCGTTTTTTGGATATTCTATCAATGTAAGTTTACTGATAATTGAAATAATAACATTTATTGATAATAATACTATTGATAATAATAATAGCAAGTAAACGCGGCCGCTAAGTTCGGCCGGGCCGAATACCATGGATCGCATTTTTCAAGTTCTTTGAATGACTTTTTCAATAAATATATATATGAGCTACATCAAGTTATTGGTCGATATGGACCGTACTTGTTATGGCTGTTAGAAGTCATGGAAAAATACAACACCCAAAATTTCAGGCAATTCGATTAAAAATTGCGCCCTCCAGTGCCTCAGAGAGTAAAATTGGGGGATCGGTTTATATGGCAGCTATATAAGGTTATGAAACTTGCCACAATTGCTGAACTTTCATTCCTCAACGACATGTTTAAAACTTCAGCCAAATCGGATAATACTTGCGCTCTCCAGAATCTCATTAAGTCTAATCGGGAGATCGGTTTATATGGCAGCTTTGAACCGAGTTATGAACCCATTTGAAACATACTTAGCACAGTTGTGGGAACCATACTTAGCACAGTTGTGGGAAGTGATACCAAAACACAACATGATACCAAAACACCATCAGCCAAATCGTGTAAGATCTGCGCCCACTAGAAGCTCAAGAAGTCAAGACCCATGATCGGTTTATATGGCAGCTATATCAAAACATGGACCAATTTGGCCCATTAACTATCACAACCCACACGACCCACAACCTAACAAGAAGTATTTGTGCAAAATTTCAAGCGCATAGCTTTAATCCTATGAAAGTTGGCGTGCTTCCGACAGACAGACGGACCGATGGACGGACAGACGCACGGACATGGCTAGTTCGACTTAAAATGTCAGGACAACCAAGAATTTAAAGTATTTATGGGGTCTTAGACGCATATTTCGAAATGTTATAAACGGAATGATGAAATTAGTATACCCCCATCCTACGGTGGAGGGTATAAAAATAAAACAATTTGATGGATATTTCATTAAGGATATTCTAAGTCGGAAAGTAGAAAAACGTTTATGAAAATTGTGTGAGTTCTATAGGATTTTCCAATAGTGGGCTGTTGCTGTGAACCTTATCTTTTACGTGGCTCCAAAGGAAGAAGTCACAAGGTGTTAAACCACAAGATCTCGGTGGCCAACTGTGATCACCTCTTCCAGAGATAGTACCGCCCGAAAACTTTTCCCGTAAAAGAGCAGATCATCATCAATCATCTCTTGATAGGGTCAAATGACCCCACCGGGCCACAAAGCACACCAAAAGTAACCTGGAAAAAAAATCTGGGTTAGGAATTCTGTGCTACTTAAAAAATCCTTAATTGTTTTCCATACCACTCCCCTAAGTTGGTTCATGCCTGGAATTGTGTCTCCATCTAAGTACAGGTGTCTGTTAGCCGCAAAAGCCGGGCAGTGACATAGGAAATGCTCCAACGTCTCATCCCGCATGCCCTACACAATTGAGCTCGAAGTCCAATGTGTCCCGTTATGATACTGAATGCTATAATGAACTCCATCGAACTTCATTTCACTAATAGCTTCATATTCTCACGTGAGCTCGTCTTCTCACGTGAGCTCGTAGCCCTATGTGTCCCGTTATGATACCGAAAGCTATCCTATCGACCGTTTCGCTGTTCCATAGTGTTACATGCGCATTCGTCGACCACGTCCTTAACTCGGACTGCGTCGTCCCGAAAGGCTTCAAGTTAACCAAGTTTATTGGCGGCAATCCTCTGGCCGTCACTGCCAAATCGTCTGCAGGATCTTCTATGGTCAGGCAGGTTCCCAATGTAGACGCCCAGGCTCACTCTTGCTTTGATCCACATGTATAAAGTTCCGTCAATCTAAAACTGTGCCACTAGCAGCAATGTCTTGCACTCGACCTCAAGTGTCATCTCAGGTATCCAATCGGAAACCTCTTCTAATCCATCCGGGTTTCTTATCAACGCCTAGATTATACCGAAATGGTATGACCAGCTCCTATACTCTATCTATTCTCCCATCGCCTTAAGTCTTATAGCCGAAGTGGCTGCCTCACACTTAATCTGTGTATCAATGGGTCTGATATCTAGAATAATCAACATGCTCTCTAAATCTGTTGCATTATCTTAATGTTGCACTTTTTCTCCATCGCAGTACACCAAACTATTGAGGTGTAAGAAAATATTGGTCTAGACAGGAGCATGTCTAGACCAATACTATCTTACTTTCTAGAGCCAGTGGACTTTCCTCGGTTTCAAGCCCCATTTTGAGCATACGACCCGTCTACATAGTGCCCAACATCTGTGAGAATTCTCAGTACGCTCCTGAATTTGACACTTCTAATTTAGTTTCCTGCCCGAGATCACTCCTAGGTATTTGGCCTTGTCAGATATCGAAATCGTTCTATTGAGTAAACGTGGTGCGTCAAATTGGCCCACCTTCGTCTTTCTCGTGAACCGGCATATGTCAGTCTTCTCTGAGTTAACATTGAGACCTCTGGATCTAGCCCAGTCGTATGCCATCTGCAAGACCCTTTCGGCTCTTCTGCATAGCTGATTCGCATACTAACTCGTTACACTCATTATGACATCGTCTGCGTAGCGACGGATCCAAATCCCTCCACATTCACCATCCGTAATAGGTCATTTATGGTGGTCACCCATAAGAGTGGCGATATAATGTGACGCATAATACGCCACAGGGGGTATGTGGCGTGCCATGCGCCCCTTTATCCCTTATATTTATGTCATGTCACCTGTTCCTTAGCATATAATTTATCCAGTCTCTAAGGACCCGGTTCACCCGTTACTAGTCTAAGGATTGGATCAGTGTGTCGGTCCGCACATTGTTAAAAGCAAGTCCTAGGCACGCTTTGATAATAGTGAGCAAATGGAGCGCCAGATAGTCGGCCTTCTTCTGTAGTAACGCCGCAAATATTCCATCAGGTCCGGGTGACTTAAAAGGTTTGAAGCCCCTGAAGGCTTTCTTTACCATAAATTCCGTTATGATAAGACTTTGAGCAACCTCATTATTCCAAGATTCCGATGTCTCCGTGTTTCTCGTTACAATTACTAAACGAGAGGTTGACACTAAAGGACATTAAAGCTTGCGCTAGAATCTCATCTGTAGCGCAAGCTTTAGTGTCAACTCAAAGTCTTATCATAACGGAATTTATGGTAAAGAAAGCCTTCAGGGGCTTCAAACCTTTTAAGTAACCCGGACCTGATGGAATATTTCCGGCGTTACTACAGTAGAAGGCCGACTATCTGGCGCTCCATTTGCTCACTATTATCAAAGCGTGCATAGGACTTTCATATACTCCGGTGAAGTAGGTAGACGAAATACTGAAGTAGGTAGACTACCACAACAGGGCTATTTTAACGGAACTTTTCAACTCAATTTACGGGCAATTACAAGACTGGCTGAAATCAATGTTCATCAAATCGTACCTCACAAATGTTGGCAGCATTGGGAGGGGAAAACCACCTTTGTAAAGTTTTTTTTATGGTCTCGCCAGGATTCGAAGCCAGGCGTTCAGCGTCATAGGCGGACATGCTAACCTCTGCGCTACGGTGGCCTCCTCCGATTCGGACCGCACTCGTCACAATTTTTGGAAGTTAAACACAAAACACTACGAGCAAAATTTCAGCAAAATCGGACAAAAATTGCTGCTCGAAAAGGCTCAAGAAGTCAAATCGGGAGATCGGTTTACATGGGAGCTATATCAGGTTATAGAACGATTTGGATCGGACTTGAAACAGTTGTTGGAAGTCATAACAAATCACTACATGCAAAATTTCAGCCAAATTGGACAAAAATTGCGACTTTCAGAGGTTTAAGTAATCAAATCGGGAGATCGATTTGTATGGGAACTATATCTGAGTCTGAACCGTTATAGCCTATTTGCAATCCCCAACGACCTACATTAATATTAAGCATCTGTTTTCAAATATTTTGTTTTAAATTAATTTTTATGTTGGCAACTTTGAATTTTTACCAATATAAGGGATATCAGAAGTGGGTTTTGTGAAACAAAAACACAAACATCTGCTTTCTGCCCTCAATACCATTTGATTTGGGTAATTTTTTCCCCTTTTTTCTTTTCTTTTTGGAGGGAAAATGGTTTTGTTGGTTGACTTTTCGTTGCCATTCAGTCAATGTTCTACAGTTCTGGCATTAGTAACAACAGTAGCATCAGTGGCTGTGCCATGAAGGAGCGAACACATGAAGGAAAGATTTTTGCAAGCAGCAGAAACATTTATAGAAAAAATTCCAATTTGTCAAGGAATTTGTTCAATTTCAGTTTTACATTTTGGTTTATAGTGTTGTTTAAGTTGTGCGAGCACGCACATTCTGATGGCAAGAAAGACCAAAAACAGCGAGGGTCGAGCTAGCATTGGAAATATTTACGAGGTTCTCTTAAGAAAATTTTAATTAATTTTTTTTTATTTATACAAAATCCTTTATAGGAAGTGAACTGAAGTTGCTATCACACTATATATGTTTCACATATGTCCTGTCACTTTTCGTATGTTGAAGACTTTTGTTATGTACCTAAAATACGAATAGAGCGAGCTCCAATCGGCATGTATTCTCATATGTAATTGTAAAGTTTTTTTTTTATAGACATGTGTTTACGTGTATGTTCGATTAAATTAGAGCTTGCTTAAATCGAAAGAGTTGCATATATTGATTCGAAAATACATTCTTCATTTAAAATTTTTCGTACGTATGTGTACAACTTTCAGAGTTGCTATGTTTGAAAATATATATGACAATATATCGTGTCAGTGGCGTTTTTAAAGTCCTTAAACTGTAAAAATATGGCTGACAAAATCGGTTTACATGAAGTGCGTCCTAATTACACCGAGAGGTGTTGGAATCATTCCTGATGAAATAGTGGTCAACCTTGCAGTCAGTAGCAAGGCACCAACACTAGAAGATATAAGAAATGAATACACGTAAATGTGAGCAATAGAATAAAGTCAGAAAATTCTATCAAAGGTAATAACAAACTTCAAACCGATGGTTTTGGAACAGGTACATCTTCCTGCAGAGACAAAGAGGGAATTCTAGTTAAATATGAAGATAATGTGCTTAGGATTCGGAAAGAATATTTTCTTAGTTGTTAATATCCGATAGTGGCGGCGACGAGAATCCAGATGATTGTATCGATTGTATGTATACGGACTGGTGAGAATAAGGTCAGCGTAACAATAATCTACGAGAAGGCAGCAGAAATCTATGGTTTGCCAGCTAATCTAAATAAGACCGAAGTCGCATGCATCAGCTCATCTACGCAATCTGACTAGATGAAAATCGCATTCGAAATACCTTAGAAAGCACTGTATAAGAGATTAAAATCTAATGACAACGAAACTTTAAGAGGTAGAGGCAACTTTTAATGACAAAAAGTTGGAGCCCATAGAGGTGCTCTGGTGAATTGGGTTGCTATTATGCAAAAAGGCCGGACTTTGAACGCATCACTAGCAGAGATATCGATTAGGAGGATTGTGACCAGAGGAAATTAGATTTCCTTCCATTGAAATATTGTTCAAGATTGTGACCAGAGAAACTCCGAAGGAAGATGTTCACATCTTTTGTGGGTTCCGGTTGGACAAGGTGAAGATCTTTGCGTTTGTTTCCGTTTCCTCTTTACTATTGTTGGACTTGTTTGGTGGCATTGAGGAAGTTGTCTGGATGGGCGAGGGTTAACCGGATTGGTATAAAGCCCAGAAAGACTATGCTTGTACTTTTTAAACGGAGGGAGGTTGGTGGGCGTTTTCAGGGAATCTATTCTGGACGGGCTGGAGCTGCCTCTCCGGAGGCCATGTACTTGGGTGTGATTCTTGGCGCGATACTAAGCTGAAAATAACGTCGAGGAAAGGGAAAAGGACGATACGCTGGATGATTACGCTGGTTGTTCGGAAGGTTTTAACCTATATATGTCTGATATGGCATCGGGCCTCGGAACACTGCAGGATTATCGAGAAGGTACTAGGTACCAAAGCCCTGCATAAAACCATTTATTGGTGACTGTTTTTGCTGAGCTAATGAACACTGAACCCACATGATGTTATATGTCAAGACTACTAAAGAGCCTGACACTGAATATAGGGTAAAACGAACAAGTTGCTGTTGAGTAGATAATCTTGAAAAACAACCACCACGCAGTTCTTGGGAGTATTTTTGTCTCGAATTCAATGCCGGTACAGTAAGTTATGAAAAATTACTAGCTATAGTCGCTGTCATTTTCAAAATATGAACTGATCACACAAATCGTTTGCTGACTGTTTGTTTTCTTATATAAAAAGAAGTAAAACAGCGTTAAGTTCGGCCGGGCCGAACTTTGGATACCCACCACCTCGGGTATATATGTAAAACACGTTTCGTCAAAATCCGGTGAAAAATTCATACATATATGAAAAAAGATGTCGAAGGGCCTAACACTACTCTCAGTCCCATATTTCAGCAATATCGTATAACAAATGTGGCTTTTACGGGCCTAAGATCCCAAATCGGCGGATCGGCCTATATGGCAGCTATATCGAAATCTGGACCGATCTGAGCCAAATTGACGAAGGATATCGAAGGTCCTAGCACAACCCACTGTCTCAAATTTCAGCAATATCGTATAATAAATATGGCTTTTATGGGCCTAAGATCCCAAATTGGCGGATCGGCCTATATGACAGCTATATCCAAATCTGAACCGATCTGAGAAGATGGATGTCGAAGGGTCTAGCACAACTCACTGTTTAAAATTTCAGCAGAATCGAATAATAAATGTGGCTTTTATGGGCCTAATGCCCTAAATCGGCGGATCGGTCTATATGGGGGCTATATCTTCAGTCCGATGTAGCCCATCTACGAACTTAACCAGCTTATGGACAAAAATAGAATCTGTGTAAAGTTTCAGCTCAATATCTGCATTTTTAACGACTATAGCGTGATTGATAGACAGGCGGACAAACGGACGGAAAGACGCTGATCAAGAATATATATACTTTATAGGGTCGGAAATGGATATTTCGATGTGTTGCAAATGGAATGACAAACTGAATATACCCCCATCCTTCGGTGGTGGGTATAAAAACTAGGCGTGTGTATTTACCTATACTTTTGCCAAATCAACCACGTTGCCTTCGTACGAATTTCGTACTACGAAAGCAGACGATAAGAAAAATAGTACTTTATCTGAAGCAAAATGTATCCGAATACATGCATTGCCCATCTCGTTACTTGGTGTCTTGTTTATCACCTTTACTCAATTCTCAATTATCTCATACAATGTGGTATTTTTAAACGAAGGGCTCAGTTCTTGAAATACTCTATGATTGTTAGTGTATCTTGAAAGCAAAAATTAATGGTCTTGCGCAGGCCTTTGCTAGGTAAACAGGCGGCGGCGCTGATCTGTTATTGTTGGGTGTGTGGCAACGAGATCGCCCTAAGTCTAGGGTACCTGAAGGTCCTGAAACTTTGGGCATTCCTCTATTCTGCTGGAGGATGGAGATGCGTCGAGGCGGAATTCTAAATGCGGCGTGGATCATTATATTACCAGGGGAGTCCTTGCTTGTTAACCGGTTTGACGACGTTTTCCCGAAAAGGAATCTCTAGGCTTCCTCCAGCTTTACCCGCCTTTTCCGGGACCTTCTGTATGCACGAATGGATCGAATATGGATGAAGGCAGGAGCCTTCATTGAATTCCTTGGAATTAGGAAATTATCTGAGAGAAATTTTCGCGAATGAGGTAAATTGCAGTGTGGCAAAGGCTCTTTGACTGAATATTTCGCGGAACAGGACTTCGTTTATCCTGGGACTGAGAAATTATGACTTGGGATTGCTGATGGGAGTCGTAACTGGACTCAGAAGGAGAAAGACTTTTGCGCGGTGACGAGGAGAAGCTAGAGACGGTCAAGCAGCTTTTGTGTCCCTGTCCCGTGATTGCGAGGAGAAGACGAAGCATAACGGGCGGACACCTAATTCCGTGCCTAGATTGCCTCCTGTAGAGGCCTGACGTGTGCTCATTTCTCTTTCAAGATGAGAAATTGCGACAGTAGTTCTATGAAATGACTACAGCACTAACCAAGTTCGACACTTTGTCCTATTTGCTGTATTTTTTCCAATGCATTTTTTTGTTGTTGTAGCGATGGATTTCTTGTTGAACTGGATTTCATACTCTTACCGGTGAAAGTTTCTTCCCGCTACGCCTAGTTCCCTGCCATTTTTATACCCACCACCGAAGGAGGGTTCCAAGACATCGAGATTTCCCTACAAATTATATTTGTTTTTGATGTTGATCGTCGTAAAAATGTGAGACGATCTAGCCATCCTTGTGAGCAATCACACTACTGTCTTTAAAAATAGAGATAATGAGATGAATTTAATTCGTTTTTTGTCCAGGTACACTTTAAGTTTGAAGATGAGCTATACTGATATAGTCGCCATATAGACCGATCTGCGATTAAGAATCTTAGGTCCATTTAAGTTACATGTGTTACCCAAAATTTGACACAGTGAGTTGAGGTAGGCCTTTCGATATCTGTGCCAAGTATAGCATTCGTCGATATACACAGAAAAAAATAACTCTAAGAAAAAACTAACTACTAGATTTGTGTGTGAAACTTTAAATTTTCAACGAATTTTAGCATTGAATTGAAGACTTATTTGTTGAAGTAGGTTTTATAGATACTTGACAGACAAAATAATTAAATTTTGTGGATTTTCAACATATTCTTTTGTTGAGACGTTTTCCCGAAAAGGAAGTTGTTCAAATACGTGTATGACCATGTAGCACACAAGGCTTCCATTAATTAATTCCAAACACAGGTTCAAGCCCACAGGTCAATATTTTTTAATTTTTTCTTCAAACTTATTTTAGAAAATTCGGCTAAAAATATGTATTTCGTAGTCAAAAATATTTTATAAAAGTGAATTTGATTGGGACACTTATTACTGTGCTTATAATGCTTATAGAGTTATTTCATCATAAATAAAAGGATGTCGGTAGGTACCAAACCTAAGATAAACCAAGTATGGTTCAAATCGGTTCATAACCTGATATAGCTCACATATAATCCGATATCGGGTCTTGACTTCGTGAGCCTCTAGAGGGCGCAATTATTATCCGATTTGTCTGAAATTTTGCACAAAGTGATTTGGTTTGACCATCGGTTCCAATCTAAAATAACTCCAATCAGGGACGTAGCCAGGGGGGGGGGGGCCTCGGGCCCCACAAAATGATTTTGTCTAAAGAAAAAAATTAAATTAAACTCTTTCTAAACAAAAGTTTCATTGAAATTTTTATAATGACAAAATTTCATATAAATAGTAATGTACAAAAACAACATTTAGCTGAGGCCGAAATTCTTAGTAAAAACAATATTTTAATGAAATTGTTTCTAAAAAAATTTTAATGATATTTTTTCTAGAGACAAAATTTCAGCGTTATATTTGTTGGGGTCAAAGACCATCTTAAGTTGTCTCCAAACGTCTATGCGTTCTCGTCCAAAGAAACGGCCTCTTCCAAGAAACGGCCAGTGAGACAAGGGAAGGAGTCACCTGAGCTGTTGAAAGGTGTTGCTGTATAAACCCTCTTTTCCGGGCAAAAATTCCTCTCGGATGAAAAACACACAACATTTGCTTTGTTTGTCTGGATTTCATTTTATTCGAATTAACACTTTTGTCTATACAAAGATTTTTTAAAGAACTTCAAATTCACGGATCAACTCGTGCTGCCTCTCACTTGTTTTATTCATAACCTCCACCATAGGATGGGGGTATACTAATTTCGTCATTCTGTTTGTAACACATCGAAATATGCCTCTAAGATCCCATAAAGTAAATATATTCTTGATCGTCATGTCATTTTAAGTCTATCTAGCCATATCGGTACTTTGTCTAAAAAGAGATGCTGCGGAAAGAACTCGACAAATGCGATCCATGGTGGAGGATATATAAGATTCAGCCCGGCCGAACTAAGCACGCTCTTACTTGTTAACAATTTATTCTTTGGCGCTGTGTTACAAATTTACGAAGGAAGTCGAAGGGCTTGACACAACTCACAGTCCCAAATTTCATCAAAATCGGATACTAAATGTGGCTCTTTTGGGCCTAAGACCCTAAATCGGAGAATCGGTCTATATGGCAGCTATATCCAAATCTGGACCGATCTGAGCCAAATTGACGAAGGATATCGAAGGGCCTAACATAACTCACTGTCACAAATTTCAGCAAAATCGAATAATAAATGTGGCTTTTAGGGGCCTAAGATGGGCCTTCGATATGTTGCAAACGGAATGACAAAATGAATATACCCCCATCCTTCGGTGGTGGGTATAAAACCAATCTAAAGAGCAGAGCCCAAATTTAAATGGCAACCGCCGGCGCTAGTCCTATAGGCAGGCAGCGTTCACGTACAAAAAGAACGACTGTTGCCAGCGCTTTGTCCCTGCGTGAACAATATTCTCTATGGCAAAACTTCATCACGGGCCGGAGCTACTCAAAATTATTTTTTTAAGACAAAATTTCTTTCAAATTTTTTCTAAAGACTACATTTTAATGGCTAACTTTCAGCGAAAAACTCTCTAATGACAACCTAACCTTCAGATTATTTTTTAAAACCAAAATTTCAATTTTGCATAAACATTTTTAAAGTCTTTTTATTGTGCTTATCTGTCTCAAAACACAATTTCCTAAAATTTTTGGTATAGAAAAATTTCAATAAATATTTTTAAAAAGAAAATTTTAACCAATTACGCCTGACCCTCGATCCGTTGTCCGATTTTGATTAAAATGTATCTCTATACAAAAAAAAACGCGTGATTTTCTGTCTGAATGATCAACTCCCAGCCTAAACGGCTTAAGCTAGAGTCATGAAATTTGGCACGAATATGGGTCTTGAGTCGTAGGTGATAAGACGGGGTTTTGTGATGTTCGTACGTTTAGGTACTAAAAAGTACGAAAGGGTGACTTTTTACCCAGCGCGAACGGATGGTGCTAGAATTATGAATATGGTCTTAAATTAAAGAGAGTCTCGAAAAAATTAGATTGGTGACAAAAATGTCCCAAAATAGTACCAGAAGAGGAAAAATGGTACGTTTAGTACAGCAATTAGTACTTTTTGGTTCCTTGTGTGTTTGTTAAGTTAGAGCTTTGAATTTTGGAATTTAGGTACATTATGGCATCGTAAATTGGGATGGCAAACAAAAAAGTACCAAAAGAGGTACGAAATAGGTGAACTTTCCATAGGGCGAACGGGTAGGGCTAGAACTTGGCAAATGTGATCCATGGTGGAGGGTATTCAAGATTCGGCTCGGCCGAACTTAGCATGCTTTTACTTGTTATACCCACCACCGGAAGATAGGGGGTATATATTTATTTAGTCATTCCGTTTGCAGCACATATAAATATAAACTTCCGACCCTACAAAGTATATATTTTTCTGATCGTCGTAAAATTTTAAGACGATTTAACGATTTCCGTGTGTCTGTCCGTCCTTCTGTTGTAATCACTCTACAGCCTTCAAAAATTGAGATGTTGAGCTGAAATTTGGCATAGATACGTCTTTTTGATGCACGTTGGTTAAGTTTTTGATCGGGCCAAATCGGACCATATTTGGATATAGCTGCTATATAGACCGATCTGCCGATAAAGGGTATAATGCCCGATCTGCCGATAAAGGGTCTAATGCCCATAAATGCTTTATAAAATGCATAAATGCATCTCGACATCTGACCCATATATGGATCAGATCGAACTATAGTTATATATAGCTGCCATAAAGGATCTGAAGCTCATAAAAGCTTTATTTTACAAGATTTTGCTGAAGATCGGACTATATTCAAATATAGTTGCCATGTGAACCGATCTCCCCATTAAGGGGCTGAAGCTTTATTTTTAACCGATTTCGCTGAAATTTGAAACAGTAAATAGTTTTACGCCGCCCGACATCCGCCCTAAAATTTAGTTTAGATCGGACTATATTTAGATAAAGCAGTCATATAGACCGATCTGCCGATAAAGGGTCTGAAGCTCATAAAAGCTTTATTTATTACCCGATTTCGCTAAATTTTAAACCGTGGGTATTTTTACACCTCCCAACATAGGACTTAAATATGGATCGGACTATATTTAGATATAGATGCCATATAGACCGATCTATTTATTACCCGATATGAAACAATGGGTAGTTTTAGGTCTCCCGATATCCGCCCCAAATATGGTTAGAATCTGACTATACTTCGACATAAATGCCATATAGACCGATCTCCCGATAAAGGATCTGAAGCCCATAAAAGCTTCAATTTTTTATCCGATTTCGCTGAAATTTGCAACAGTGAGTAGTACTGTTGCAAATGGCCACCCGCCATCCGTCCCAATAATGGTAAAGATCGCACTGTATTTAGATATAGCTGTCATATAGACCGGTATGTCGGTTAAGGGTCTGAAGTTCATAAAAGCTTAATATATACCCGATGTTGTTGAAATTTGAAATACAAAGTACTACAGTGACCCAATGTTGTTGAAATTTAAAATACAAAGTTCTACAGTGACTTATATTTAGTATGCCATTCAATGTCCGTGCCGAATTTGGGTGCATAAGTTATCCAATTTTTACGAGATTGTGGCGAAAGGGGGTTTTGGATATATACCCGAGGTGGTAGGTATCCAAAGTTCGGCCGGGCCGAACGTAACGCCGTTTTACTTGTTTAAAAAAAGCCATAGTTTAAACAAGTAAAAGCGGCCGGGCGGAATCTTATATACCCTCCACCATGGATCGCATTTGTCAAATTCTTTTACCGGCATCTCGTCTTAGGCAAAACAAGTAAAAGCGTGCTAAGTTCGGCCGGGCCGAATCTTATATACCCTCCACCATGGATTGCATTTGTCGAGTCCTTTTTCCGGCATCTCTTCTTAGGCAAAAAAGGATATAAGAAAAGAGTTACTCTGCTATTAAAACGATATCAAGATATGGTCCGGTTCGGACCACAATTAAATTATATGTTGGAGACCTGTGTAAAATTTCAGCCAATTCGTATAAGAATTGCGCCCATTGGGGCACACGAAGTAAAATAGAGAGAACGATTTATATGGGATCTGTATCGGGCTATAGACCGATTCAGACCATAAAAAACACGTTTGTTGATGGTCATGAGAGGATCCGTCGTACAAAATTTCAGGCATATCGAATAATAATTGCGACCTCTAGGGGTCAAGAAGTCAAGATCCCAGATCGGTTTATATGGCAGCTATATCAGGTTATGAACCGATTTGAACCTTATTTGACACAGTTGTTGAAAGTAAAAATAAAATACGTCATGCAAAATTTCAGCCAAATCGGATAAGAATTGCGCCCTCTAGAAGCTCAAGAAGTCAAATCCCCAGATCTGTTTATATGACAGCTATATCAGGTTATGGACCGATTTGAACCATACTTGGCACATTTGTTGGATATCATAACCAAATACTTCGTGCAAAAATTCATTCAAATTGGATAAGAACTGTGCCCTCTAGAGGCTCAAGAAGTCAAGACCCAAGATCGGTTTATATGGCAGCTATATCAGGTTATGGACCGATTTCAACCATACTTGGCACATTTGTTGGATATCATAACAAAACACGTCGTGCAAAATTTCATTCTGATCGGGTAAGAATTGCGCACTCCAGAGGCTCAAGAAGTCAAGACCCAAGATCGGTTTATATGGCAGCTATATCAGGTTATGGACCGATTTAAACCATACTTGACACAGTTGTTGGATATCATAACAAAACACGTCGTGCGAAATTCCATTCCAATCGGATAAGAATTGTGCCCTCTAGAGGCTCAAGAAGTCAAGACCCAAGATCGGTTTATATGGCAGCTATATCAGGTTATTGACCGATTAAAACGATACTTGGCACAGTTGTTGGATATCATAACAAAACACGTCGTGCAAAATTTCATTCTGATCGGGTAAGAATTGCGCAGTCTAGAGGCTCAAGAAGTCAAGACCCAAGATCGGTTTATATGGCAGCTATATCAGGTTATGGACCGATTTGAACCATACTTGGCACAGTTGTTGGATATCATAACAAAACACGTCGTGCAAAATTTAATTCTGATCGGGTAAGAATTGCGCACGCTAGAGGCTCAAGAAGTCAAGACCCAAGATCGGTTTATATGGCAGCTATATCAGGTTATGGACCGATTTGAACTATACTCGGCACAGTTGTTGGACATCATAGCAAAACACGTCGTGCAAAATTTCATTCCAATCGGATAAGAATTGCGCACTCTAGAGGCTCAAGAAGTCAAGACCCAAGATCGGTTTATATGGCAGCTATATCAAAACATGGACCGATATGGCCCATTTACAATACCAACCGACCTACACTAATAAGAAGTATTTGTGCAAAATTTCAAGCGGCTAGCTTTACTCCTTCGGAAGTTAGCGTGCTTTCGACAGACAGACGGACGGACGGACGGACGGACGGACGGACGGACAGACGGACGGACATGGCTAGATCGACATAAAATGTCGCGACGATCAAGAATATATATACTTTATGGGGTCTCAGACGAATATTTCGAGTAGTTACAAACAGAATGACGAAATTAGTATACCCCCCATCTTATGGTGGAGGGTATAAAAAGGATAAAAGAAAAGATTTGCTCTGCTATTAGAGCGATATCAAGATATGGCCCGGTTTGGACCACAATTAAATTATATGTTGGAGACCTGTGTAAAATGTCAGCCAATTCGAATAAGAATTGCGCCCTTTGTGGGCTCAAGATATAAAATAGAGAGATCGATTTATATGGGAGCTGTATCAGGCTATAGACCGATTCAGACCATAATAAAGACGCATATTGATGGCCATGAGAGGATCCGTCGTACAAAATTTCAGGCATATTGGATAATAATTGCGACCTCTAGAGGCTCAATAAGTCAAGATCCCAGATTGGTTTATATGGCAGCTATATCAGGATATGAACCGATTTGAAACTTATTCAGCATAGTTGTTGAAAGTCATAATAAAATACGTCATGCAAAATTTCAGTCAAATTGGATAAGAATTGCGACCTCTAGAAGATCAAGAAGTCAAGATCCCAGATCGGTTTATATGACAGCTATATCAGGTTATGGACCGATTTCAACCATACTTGGCACAGTTGGCATAACCAAATACTTCGTGCAAAATTTCATTCAAATCGGATAAGAATTGGGCCCTCTAGTGGCTCAAGAAGGCAAGACCCAAGATTAGTTTATATGGCAGCAATATCAAAACATGGACCGATATGGCCCATTTACAATACCAACCGACCTACACTAATAAGAAGTATTTGTGCAAAATTTCAAGCGGCTAGCTTTACTCCTTCGGAAGTTAGCGGTCTTTCGACAGACAGACGGACGGACGGACATGGCTAGATCGACATAAAATGTCACGACGATCAAGAATATATATACTTTATGGGGTCTCAGACGAATATTTCGAGTAGTTACAAACAGAATGACGAAATTAGTATACCCCCATCCTATGGTGGAGGGTATGAAAACAAACGCTAGATGGGCCATGATGTTTTATACAAAAAGTATAGGTTTTTCAAAAAAAAAAAAAAAAGAATTGTCAATCTTTTAGTTCTGGAAATGTTTAAAGTCTTATATTAGGACAATTATCAAAACTGATGTTGGAGGATGATGTGTGAACTGTGGCTTCATTTATATCGTCAAAGTGTCAAATATTGCTATCAATTCATATTATATTGGTGCAAATCACTTCAAACACTTTTGTTGATATCAACATCGCAGAAATGAACCAATTTCTCTCACTTATGTCGCAAAAACATAATAAAGCTACCCTTCTTTGCCAAATACCATTCCACCTACAAATGACTTGTTCGCCCACTGGAAACGAGATGTATAACATTCCGGCTACAAATTTGCTGACATTTGGTGTCTTTTCAAAAGCAGCAAAGAAAAAAAACCCAAAATGAAGAAAGACGAAGGTTGCTTTAGCTGGCTCAGAATGCTGACACTTTTTTCTTTTTATTTTTAGCTTTTGTCCAAAAGATATTTATTTTTGTATAGAGACACATGAATGGCATGAACCTACTTGTGTCAATGTATGTGTGTGAGTAAGATTGTTTGACTGTATGGATGTGGGTATGCAGCAATGTTTTCTAGTTTCTGCTCATTTTTTGCAAGTACTATTAATCATTGTGACACAATTAACAATTGTGTGGCCCAAGTTAAGGGAGCTGCCTGGGGGAAGGGAGATATCAAAGTTGCCCAGCATAAGCCAAGGAACATAGAACTTACCGAAAATCATTTGAAAACCAAGATACAGCGGCGGAAATGTAGGCTTACATCCGTCAAAACACATATAGGTTAGGTTATGTTGAAAAGAGAGTACGGATATTAACCCGTCCCATGTCCCTATGGACATACACCTCAGCCAGTAATCGGCTGGTTTTGCGCTCTAAATACTAAAAAACAACCCTAAACACATATTAATACATATTTTACTCTTTCATAAGGCCCAGTGTTGGAGGTGTACAACACTGGGCCTTATGAATTAAATTCCGGCCCTGTAATGCTATTTTAACACATACTAGTACACACATCCAACATGCATATGCGTATACAACAATGAGTCTTATTGCAACATATTTTTGTCCCATTTCAGTGTTTTGCGTTATTTTTGCAACATCATGTGTGGAGAGTAATCGCAAAGAAAATTAGTTACATTTTTCACAAATTATGGTATTTGTCCTTTGTATTTGGATTTGGGGTCATCCCAAGAAATTGTAAAGCATATGGGAAAATAGATTGAATTCGCTTCACGGGATGGCTATGAGCACCACACGGGTTTAAACACTAAGCTCCGATTTGTGTGGAGTTCAACCACAGTTTGGGATGCTTCGTATACGGAGCAGCTGCATTTGTAGTTGCGGACAATCTGCGATATCAAGTGACGAGTCTCAGTGAGAGGCCAGGGGGCACCGGCTCTTGCTAAAGTACTGTATGGGTAGGTCATCCAGTTGGACTGGGCTCAAGGCGTGCGCCAGCGGGGAAGCACGGAACTCAAAAAGTACTTCGACAGCAGCAGTTAGTGAAGCATTAATAGAAAAATCGTCCACACCGCAAGTGTCCAATGTCCTTAGGAAAAGTGGTTTCACAGCTTTCTCACCTGTTCCTGGATGCGTACGGAAGCTCATCGTAAAGATGAACTCCTGGTGGCATAAGAAGACGAGGCTAATACAACAGTGGTGGAAGTTCTGAATCCTGACTATGGTCCGGTTTCTACAGATAATTCTCCACCATTGTAAGGCAGGGGGATTTGACGTGGTTCTTATCCAGGAACCATGGATGTGTGGAGGAAAGGCGTGTGGACTAAGAATTCCGGGATTTAAACTTTTCAAGGGTACGGGGAATGGGAGACACAGAGCCTGTATTCTTGCAAAGAGTAGTCTAAATGTTTTTCTTCTTCCGTCACTAAGCACTGAAGATTTAGTAGTAGCCAGCCTTGAAATAAACAAGTCTTATTACTGGCTGGCTTCCCTATATATGGGAAGCCAGCCAGAGATGGGAAGCACACGATTCAGAGATGCCGCCTTCAAACCTTAAGTCTCTGATTGAAGCCTTTTCTGTAGGGAAGAAGAGGCTTCAATGTAGGAAGAGATGCCAATGCGCATCGGATGTCAAGGAAAGGGGAGAGCTGCTTATTCAATATATTATAAGTTGCAATCTGGCGATTTGTAATAAAGGGGGATAAACCGACCTTTATTACCAGAAAGAACCAGGAGGTACTAGATATTATATTTGTATCGCAAAATATAACTGGAAGAATATGCGACTTGGAAGTGCTGGATGACCTTGGAGACAATACTGCAGAAATGGTCCCTCGGCTAAACAGAAGAAAGACGGATTGGGATAAATTTCGGCACAAATTCTGCATGTGTCCGCATACCCTAGTGCCATGCCAATAAGGCTGAGCTAAGAAAATATAAGGGCGAGCTGAGAAAGGCTCAGAACAAATCCTGGGTAGTATTCTGGAGCTCCGTGGAGCGACATCTGAGGCGATTAGGCTGGGGAAGATTCTGTCGAGACTTTTTACGGTGGGATATATTCAGAAGTCAGAAAATGTATGGAAAATGTCTAGCGAAGAAACACTAGAGGTACTCGTTGATACACATTTCTCGGGAAATTCTTCAACGGACTACGTGGCGCCAGAAGGGATTGTCACTGGTATGCATTCGTCGGAGACTATTAGGGAAATTGTGTCTGATCCGAAAATCCTTTGGGCGATAAGAAGTTTCGACTTCTTTAAGTCGCCAGGCCCTAATGATCACATTTCACCGGTTGGATTACAAGCTGTGTCTGATAGACCTATTCCCTGAATAATTTTCGTCCTATTACTCTGTCATCCTTTATGCTGAAGACCCTTGAGATGTTGATAGAAACATATCTTACGGCAAAGATACCTGGAGATAGCCTATCTCGGCAGCCTGTCTCGGTACTGTCTCCTCTACAACAATATATTATTGTCTCTGGACGTGCGGTTAAGGGAAAGTTTCCCAGCACTCTAAGAGATATACTTCAGGAAGCTCTAGGAGCAACAGCAAAGTGGGCTATTGATAGTGGTCTAGGTATAAATCCGTGCAAGACAGAAGTAGTTCTTTTCAGCAGGAGATACAAGTTGCCTACAGAGGACCTGTCTCCTTGGATGGAGAGAATGTTCCATTTACAGAAAGCGCAAAATATTGGGTTGCCCAAAAAGTAATTGCGGATTTTTTAAAAGAAAGTAAATGCATTTTTAATAAAACTTAGAATGAACTTTAATCAAATATACTTTTTTTACACTTTTTTTCTAAAGCAAGCTAAAAGTAACAGCTGATAACTGACAGAAGAAAGAATGCAATTACAGAGTCACAAGCTGTGCAAAAAATTTGTCAACGCCGACTATATGAAAAATCCGCAATTACTTTTTGGGCAACCCAATACTTGTGTGTTTTGCTGGACAGAAATTGAACATCAGATCCAACATTTTGGAAAGGGCAAGAAAGGCAACTCTTGCCCTATACACCTGCAAGGGAGCCATTGGTAAAATTTGGAGGTTTACACCGCGTGTCATGCATTGGGTATATACTGCAGTTGTCAGACCTATAATGCTATATGATGTTGTGGTCTGGTGGACGGTGTTTCAAAAGTCCACCTACTGCTCAAGACAAAACAGGATCCAAAGGATGGCTTGTTTGTGCATCACAGACGCACTGAGGACGACAACATCTGATGCACTGAATTTAATGCTACATCTTATGCCACTGGACATTGTGGTTAGACAAATTGAAGCAACCACTGCCGTGAGGTTAAGGGAGCTTTGTTAATTGGTCATGTAGTGGTTACGTTCACTGTGTTATCCTTGATACAATTTCCGATGTTCCAGGGAGTGTGGATTACACACTACCTGACCCGCTTCTTGATGAAAAGTACTGAACCACTATTCCTAATAGAACCAAGTGGAACTACGATATCCCGAGTAACAGAAGTTACATAGATTTCTATAGGGATGGTTCCAAACTAAACGGCATGCTGGGTTTTGGGGTGTACTCTAAAGATCTAGAACTGGTCATATCGAAAAGGTTACCCGACCGCTGCAGTGTATATCAAGCGGAGATCCTTGCAATTAAGGAAGTGGTGGAATGGCTATATATAATGTCATCACAACGATTGGCATAAATATCTTCTCAGACAGCCAGGCAGCCATTAAATCCCTGGAGGACGTATTTCTGAACACCAAAACCGCCCTTGACTGTCGTAGATCTCTCAACGAGATGGCTGAACAGTTCAAAATTCACTTCTTCTGGGTGCCAGGCCACAGAGATATTTCAGGGAATTTTAAAGTGGGCGAGCTTGCGAGACTAGGAACTACCCTACACATTCCAGGGAAACTGGAATCTGTGGGTATGCCTCCAGCGATATGTAAACTAAGTTTTCAGGACCAGGCCCGAAAGACAACGAATGATAGATGGTCACAAAGAGGGGGCTGTGAGCATTCCAAAACTACGTGCCATGTAAAACTTCACTTCAAAGAGGTGTCGCACTCGGCACGCCGTTCGGACTCGGCTATAAAAAGGAGGCCCCTTATCATTGAGCTTAAAACTTGAATCGGACTGCACTCATTGATATGTGAGAAGTTTGCCCCTGTTCCTTAGTGGAATGTTCATGGGCAAAATTTGCATTTTGTACAAGTGACATAGTGTGATTGCGTTATTAATTAAAACCGGCTATTTTTGGCGAATTCAAACACCTCCAAGTGAACAAAATGTTTGTGTATAGACATTTCTTTTTGGGCCATTTTAGAGAGCAAGTTAAGAACTAAATAAGTAAGGAAAGATAAAAGATGATAGTTGTCGACTATATAATACCCTACACCTATAAATTAGGATCTATATCCAGTTCTCAACTGATTGTGATTGACTTCAGCGGATGTTTTCGGATGGGTTATAAATGGTTTATATAAAGAAGACCATATATACGGAAGCTCTATCATAGTGCATTGTGCGAAATTGTGGAAATATTGGTCAATTGAAGCGCTTGCATTGGCTGCAGAAATCAAGATAGGGTAATGTATGGGAGCTATACCTAAATCTGAACCGACTTTTATGAAATTCACCAGTAATATCGAGAGTCATTAGAGAATCCTTTGTAAATCCTTTTGAGATAATCGGTTAACAAATAATCACATTATTATACTAACGGATGAACATATATATAGTATATATAAATTTGAACCGATTTCGACTAAAAACTATACATATAAATGAACTCATGCTAAATTTTGGAATCTTGAAAGATTGGTCAATAAATGCGCTAGCAGTGGCTCTATAAGTCAAAATCAGGCGAAGCGTTGTGTAAAATTTTGATTAGATCGACTAATAAATGCCCTTGCAAAAACTCCAGAAGGGAAAATCAGATGACGCATATAAAGGGTGATTTTTTTGAGGTTAGGATTTTCATGCATTAGTATTTGACAGATCACGTGGGATTTCAGACATGGTGTCAAAGAGAAAGATGCTCAGTATGCTTTGACATTTCATCATGAATAGACTTACTAACGAGCAACGCTTGCAAATTATTGAATTTTATTACCAAAATCAGTGTTCGGTTCGAAATGTTTATATGGGAGCTACTATCTAAATCTGAAACGATTTCATAGCAATACACCACTTATTGGTTGCCCAAAAAGTAATTGTCGGTAATATAGTAGTAATATAGTCGGCGTTGACAAATTTTTTCAACGGCTTGTGACTCTGTAATTGCATTCTTTCTTCTGTCAGTTATCAGCTGTTACTTTTAGTTTGCTTTAGAAAAAAAGTGCGCGAAATTTTGTTTACATTTGTTTGTTTGGCGTCAATTTTAATATGGGTACCACATGTATTGAAAGAAATTCATTTCACAAACCGAATCAACGCTTATGATATGCATCTTAAACGCAATGAATTCGATCCGTTTTTAAAACGAATCATAACTGGAGATGAAAAATGGATTGTTTACAACAACGTTAGTCGATAACGATCATGGTCCAAGCATTGTGAACCAGCTCAAACCACTTCAAAGGCTGATATCCACCAAAAGAAGGTTATGCTGTCTGTTTGGTGGGATCGGAGGGGTGTGGTATATTTTGAGCTGCTTCTAAGGAACCAAATGATTGATTCGGATGTTTACTGTCAACAATTGGACAAATTGAATACAGCCATCAAGGAGAAGCGACCAGAATTGGTCAATCGTAAAGGTGTCATGTTCCACCAGGACAACGGTAGACCGCACACATCTTTGGTCACTCGCTAAAAACTGAGTTAGCTTGGCTGGGAACTTTTGATGCATCCACCATTTAGCCCTGATCTTGCACCATCAGACAACCATTTATTTCGATCTTTGCTGAACTCCTTAAATGGTGGAACTTTCGGCAATGATTAGGCTATAAATCGTACTTGGTTCAGTTTTTTGCATATAAAGGCCAGAGCGTGGGATACTAAATTTGCCAGGAAGATGGCAAAAGGTTATCGAACAAAATGGCTATTATATATTTGATTAAAGTTCATTCTAAGTTTTAGTAAAAATTCATTTACTAAAAATCCGCAATTACTTTTTGGGCAACCCATATATCACGAGTAATAAGAGAATCCTCCCCAAAGTTAAATTGGGCATTATGATCTCCCACGTCGCGCCATTCCGTTCGCAGCACCTTCTCTGTAAAGAGTTCGGATATTATAGGTCCAGATTCGGCTTAATTCGTTTTCGGGAATCGTCGATATTAGAGGAGTTCCTTTTCTCATTTTTTTTTGTTTCTTCAAAGTAACGAAAATTTTATCAATCATAAGGGACTTCCGTTTCATAGCTGAATCCGAACGGCGACCGCAGTGCGACACCTCATTAAACCTGAATCGAACAGAACTAAACCGGAAACGCGCAGCACTCATTGATACGTTAGCTATGTACAAGAAATTTTCTACATGTGCGGGTTAGTTTAGATAAGTGTGGCAGTCCTTTACAGACTCGCTTAGACAATTTTAAGCCCATTGTGATACCTCGTAGCGAGAGACCCAGGCCTCTGGTGGGAATCGACCCCCACGCCCACGACCCCCATTCCGACAACCCGAGCTCGCTACCAACTTGGCTCCCGGGGCGCCTACATGTAGCACACACAAAGAAATGAAATGTTTGGTGAACACTCCAAATAATACTTCAAATAATTTCTTTTGTTAACATTCCAAAATCATGTGGCCTAATCTAGATTTACCGCTTTGCTGTCGCTGACAAGAACTGATGTCTCAGTCATTGTGCCCGTCATGACACAAGTCACTGTCTGATCGGAAACGATGCTGACAGACTGAAGGTTGCAAGAAACGACTTTTGCAGAACCTCTGAGGACGTCGAGGAAGAAGAGACAATAGAACTAGAGCTGGCAAACTATCGATATTCGCAACAATCGATATTTCTCATAATAAATATCGATAGTATCGATACTATCGTTCATTTCTCATCACCTATATTTCAAACGAAAATGAGATGTACAAATCAAGAGATCGATTTATATAGAAGCAATATTAATGCACGGACTTAATAAAACCAAATGCAATAAAGTCAATTAAAAGAAGCATTGTACAAAATTTAAGCCCAATCGGAAGAAAATAGCGCCCTCTACAGGGGCAATGTGTCTTATAGGATACATTCAGTGTCGGATCGCTTATCTTTGTTCAATTTTGCAAAAAAAAAGTTAACTTTGCCAATAATATCGATAGGAAAAATACCAATCGATATTCAGACAAAAAATAAAATATCGATAGTGCCATCGATATTTAGCCAGCTTTATATAGAACACCTTCTGTGTGTGTCCCGCATTTCTTTGAGAACTTGTATGATTAAGTGGATGTGAATATGTTTTTGACTTTTTAAAGCGATTTGCATGGGTCAACGGTAGGAACTAGGAGACATCCTCCTTCTCCTGTTCCTGTGGAATAAGGATGAAAACGTCTTAGTATGTCTGGTGGCAGATTGCCATTTAAACCTTACCTAACCTAAACTCATTAATTATACCACCACCGTAGAATGGGGGTATACTAATCTAGTCATTCCATTTGTAACACCTCGAAATATTTGCCTAAGACGCCATAAAGTATATATCGTCTCGACGTTCTGAGTTGATCTAGCCAAGTCCGTTTGTCGAAATCACGATGGCGGTCGAACGAGTAAAACTAGCCGCTTGAAATTTGCTACAAATACTTTATATTGATGTAGGTCGTTGAGAATTGCAAATGGGCTATATCGGTTCAGATTTAGATATAGCTCCCATATAAACTGATCTCCCGATTTGGCTTCTTGAGCCCCGGAAAGGCGCAATTTTTGTTCGATTTTGGCTGAAATTTTGCATGTAGTGTTTTGTTATGACTACCAATAACTGTGCTAAGTACAGTTGTTGGACAGAGGCTTAGATGCCGAAAAAGACCCAGACTTGCTACTCCTAACGAAAAGAAATATCCAGTGGAAGTGGATATGCGCATAGACGACATATTGGTGAAGACCAAGAGATCGGTCAAATATCTATGGATCCGACTAGATACAAAGCTGACTTATGTAAATCCAGCACGCGAGGATAACATCTCCCGAGCAGGCGCAGACTATTAATGGAGACATGCAAAAGCAAGTATGGGGCCAGAGGACTCTTAGGGTCATATCATTCTTCCGAACAGAGGCGGAGTCCGCAGCCCTTGTAATAGCCGGAATGGTTCCGATAGACCTACAGACCATGGAGCGCGCCAGGCTCTACACTGCGTGGTGCAACACCCAGAGAGGACAGGGGAGATTCAAACGGATAATATGTGGGCCATACAAGAGCCTATCGAGAGACGGCAACAAAGGTGGAGGAGTAAAAATCGGACCAGGTGGACGCGACGTCTAATCACCGATGTACGAATGTGGAGAGATAGGAAGCACAGCGATATCACCTATTACGTTACACAGATGTTGACAGGCCATGGTTTCTTTCGGGAATACCTGCACAGAATAGGCAAATGCTCCTCAAGCAAGTGCATTTATGAAGAGCTAGAAGTTGCAGACGATGTTTAAAACACATTCTGGACGCAGCGGCGTAGAGTATGAATGCGGAGGTGTGGACGCAGACGCAATGATATGGGGTCCACCTCGAAGTAATGCGAAATCGGTTCCGAAGTCTAATTAATCCCCTGGGGTTACACAGGATGGGTTTTCAGCCGGTACCGTTGATAACGGTGCGTGGTATAAGGCGGGAGACGTATTCGGCACATGCGTAAAGCGTATCCCACCCTGATACGCACAAAAAAAACAATTGAAAGCGTGCTAAGCATAAAAAAATCAAATAAATGCCTCTCCAACCCCAAAACAAGCATGAACGTTCAACCTCACGAAATGGGTATCAAATGGAAGGTCTTTCGAAATTGACTACGAATTTGGTATACAGATTTGGGACAGAGGGACTGGCCAACCCACTAAATACACTTCAGTAGGAGGTATAGTTCGTTTTAATGTGACTTAACGGTAGGTCTATGTCAGTAGAGTTCGAATTTAATGTTGATAAAAGGATTCAAGAATCTAGGCCAGGTCTAGTTGTCCTGCTATTTAGCTGGGACTGAAATAAATTATCTTTTGGGTCTTGCCGTCGGGGGCAGCAACCCTCTCCTCCCAATAAAAACAACACCAAACTCTCATGTAGGACGACCAAGAATATATTGTATTCAAATGAAAGAATGTGTCAGAGTGCAATCCACCTCCCCCGATCCTACCCAAAAAAAGGTATTTAGGATTATATATGAAGGTCGATCAGGATAGAATAGGAAAGCAATAAAAGGTCTCTGGTAGTTAGAGTACACTTTTTACCCTCAAATTGGGATAGACACAGAAGGACGTACGGATCTTTACAAATTTGGAATCCTAAGTGATGGCTTTGAAATATGATTATGAATGCAGATAACCAAAACAAACAAAAAATTAAATAGTGTGGATCTGAACGAGACCCGTAGCCCTGAACATCTTGAAAGCCACCTTCAAAATGCTTGACATTATAGGGCCAAACGAAATCGTGCTCTAGCTCGATGCTGACATTACTTCAGGGTATGCCCCTTTAACTCCATTCAAACCGGTCATAATAGGTATTTACTAGTATAATTATAGGTATTTACTAGTAGACAACGAATTTGATATCCAATTTTGAGGCCAAGTGTTTGGGGGTCGTCTCACCCCATTGGTTCCCCTAAAACAATTGCTATTGGGGCTCAACTAAAAGAAATTTGGGAATAGAGCACAATGCTGATGTTTTTCCAGGACTAAGTCCTTGGGTGGCCGCCCCACCCTAGATACGCCTTAAAGGGGACATATTTGTGGATTTTGACAATAAGGGGCTCAAACCTGATATCTGTTTTATGGCCAGCTGTTTCAGGTACGCCTCACCTAAACTCCCCCTAAACCAGACATATATATCGACAAAAGCAATATGTAGCTCAAATGTGATGTGTGGGAATAGAGTATCTCTATGATATCCACTTTCCACTTTAGGGGCAAGGGTTTGGCTACTCCAATCCACCACCAAAACGACGTGAATGAAGTAAAGGGTGATTTTTTTGAGGTTAGGATTTTCATGCATTAGTATTTGACAGATCACGTGGGATTTCAGACATGGTGTCAAAGAGAAAGATGCTCAGTATGCTTTGACATTTCATCATGAATAGACTTACTAACGAACAACGCTTGCAAATCATTGAATTTTATTACCAAAATCAGTGTTCGGTTCGAAATGTGTTCATTCACCGTAACGTTGCGTCCAACAGCATCTTTGAAAAAATACGGTCCAATGATTCCACCAGCGTACAAACCACACCAAACAGTGCATTTTTCGGGATGCATGGGCAGTTCTTGAACGGCTTCTGGTTGCTCTTCACTCCAAATGCGGCAATTTTGCTTATTTACGTAGCCATTCAACCAGAAATGAGCCTCATCGCTGAACAAAATTTGTCAAAATTTGAACACATTTCGAACCGAACACTGATTTTGGTAATAAAATTCAATGATTTGCAAGCGTTGCTCGTTAGTAAGTCTATTCATGATGAAATGTCAAAGCATACTGAGCATCTTTCTCTTTGACACCATGTCTGAAATCCCACGTGATCTGTCAAATACTAATGCATGAAAATCCTAACCTCAAAAAAATCACCCTTTATAACACGCTGTACCACAGTAGTGGTGTAGGGTATAAAAACATTAGGGTGGGAACACAAAAAATTTAGAGTGGGATACGTAGAGGGCCGTGCAACCTCCAAAGCCCGCTAAATGGAAATACAAAATCAATAATGACGATATGGGAATCAAATTAAATGGATTTGAGAGTATAGAACGAATATGATATATGACGATCCACCTCACCCCTAAATATGCCCCCATACCTGACTTATTTACCGACCATAGCAATATTAGGCTCAAATGAAATGATGAATGTTGAAGACCAAAGTGAAAGTCATTAAGCAAAATTTCAGCCAAATAGGATAAGAGCCTGGAGATCGCTTTATATCGGAGTATATATCAGGTTATAAACCGATTTAGACCATACTTGGCATTGATTTTGGAAGACGAAACAAACACTTCATGCTAAGTTTAAGCTCAGTCGGATAATAATTTCGCACTCTAGAGGCTCAAGAAGTCAAGATTCAAGATCGGCTTATACCTAACGCTAAAATTTCAGTCGATCTATATAGCCGTTATATCAGATTATGAACCGATTTGAACCATACTAAGCACAGTTGTTAGAAGTCATAACAAAACGCTGCGTTCAAAATTTCAGCTAAATCGCATAAGAATTGCATCCTCTAGAGGCTTAAGAAGTTAAGATCTAACCGACCTGCACTAATAAGAAATATTTGTTAAAAATTTCAAGCGCCTAGCTTAACTGCCTCGAAAGTTAGTGTGCTTTCGGCGGACAGACGGACGGACATGTCTAAGTCGACTTAGAACGTCATTTTTATACCCTCCTATGGTGGAGGGTATAAAAATGAAATTGTTGGGCTTTATTTGTTTGTTAGTTCTTTGACTGTTCAGTATAGACTCAAAAACGTCTGAACCGATTTTCTGAAATTTTTACAGATGGTAGAGTTTGAGCCCCCGGTGCAAATGGGGTACTAAATTTTTTGATAGCCGAAGGGGACGGACCCTCCTCCTTACTAGCATTTTCAGAAACGCCAGATTTCGGAGATGGGTGCACCGATTTAAGCGAAATTTTGGTGTGCCACCTTATGGTACCCCAAAAACATTAGTATAAAATATTGGGTTCAAATAACCTGGAGGGGCAATAAAACCAAAACACACCCGAACGGACATGTTTACCGACTGGGACAATTTGGGTATCAAATGCAAGGTATTTAAGAGTAGAGTACGAACGTGGCTTAGAAATGTCACACTAAGTGTCGGGGGTCCCCATCCCCAAAAACACCACCTAATAGCACACTTTTACCGCTTAGGGCAATATGGATTTCAAATAAAAGGTATTTAAAAGAAGAGTACAAATATGACAAAGAAATTTATTCCTAGGTGTCTGAGGGGAACCCTTCCCCACCCACCTCCCAAATCCACCAAGCAGGAGACATTTATCGATTGGGACAATATGGGACTCAAATGAAAGGTATTTAAGAGTTCAATACGGATATGGTATTAGAAATTGGGTCGAAGTACTTAGTAGGCTGCCCCATGCCCAAAACCACCCCAGAAGCATAAGTGGACCGATCGGGACAATATGGGACTCAAGTGAAGGGTTTTCGGGAGTAGAATGCAAATATTGTGTCAAAAATTGATACAAGTAATTAGGGCGTCGGCCCAAGAGCACCGTTCAAAATAAAAAGTGGACCGATCTGGATAATATAGGACCCCATTGAAAGATATTCGAGAGTAGACTAAGAATATGATAGCAATAAATTGGATCCAAGAATCTAGGAAGCCGTCCCAAGCCCAACCTATCCGCTGGAAACTGCTGATTGTCTGCGACAAGAGTTGTAGCTACATGCATGCCTATGGAGCGTTCGACTATCATCAACCTGTGGATCGGTAGCTTTCAGCTGAGCTTCCCATGACAAGGATGAGAACCACTCCGAAGGGAGCTTACAATTCTAACTTGTGTATTAATTTTTATGCCTATCTTGTCAATTTAAATCTTGTCTCTGTCATGTTATATTTATTTGATTTGAATTCAAATTGAAAGCATTTCCATTAAAAACTTTACCATGACCAACAATAATTATTTCTTTTTTGAAAAACGCTTCTACCCTGCGTCTGAAAGAGTACGACAATTCTAATGATAATTAGGAATTTAATTGCGTTTATCTGCTTTCAAATTCAAAATTTCAATAATTGACCTCTAATTAATATTAATCATGCCCACACTAACCTACCCAAAAACAAAACAATAAATTGTTGTTTTTGCCACTCAAACGGACGCGTGTTTTCATGAAAATGACAAATTAACAACTTTTTAATTAAACAAATAAAACAAAAAAAAAAAAAACAACTACACAAAAAAATGTCATGTTAGATAAGAGACAGGAGACTACAGCCATAGACCTACAATGTACACCCTTTTTAACTTGATTAACACGTTTCCCTTTTCTGGTGCCCGCTTGGGGGCGGGAAGTGGGCAAATGATGAAACTTTTAGCCATTGTAATTTTGGGTTGTTTGTATTCCAATGAAAGTCCCTTTTTGAGTTGGGGCTCAAATGATCCCTGGACATGAACAATATTGAAAGGCACCAAGTAAGTGCTACTTTGATGATGAAGCTCTCGCCAACATCAGCCAATATGACATTTTGAAAGGAATGACAAATAAAAGGGGTAGAGTGGAGAAACAAAAAACAACACAAATGAAAAATATTTTGCAATTTATTTAAAACATCGACTCATAACAATGGGTCACAAATGGTCAAATGGGTCACTGCCACCACAATATTTGTCAACTGAAAGACCAATTCACTGCTTCTGCTCTATTTGCAAAATTGTTCTCAACTAAAGAAAAATGAAGTCATAATAGCCAGTTGGTGGGCCATATTCATACCAAATTTTCTTTTTTTTGTGTTCTATGGCTAATGCCATAATTGCGGCAAAGCAAAAGGGTTTCACTTTCACATAGTTAATATATTGACGCAATATTTCTGTTGAAACACTTGTATTTCATGTCTTTTTATTACGCCATCCCTTGTATAAGAGATGATTGAGGGAGTGATGGAATCACTGGCTTAGTTATATGGAGGGGTCGGTAAAAATCTCGATAGCCTTCTAACCAATGGAGGTACCCTTTTGAACAGATATTGCTTATTGATATAGCTCCTTTGGTTTTGGATATGGCCCATATCGGTTCAGGTTTTTATAAAGCTCCCATATAAAATCGGTACTTCGACTTCACTTCCTTAAGTACAACGAGTAAAAGCGTGCTAAGTTCAGCCGGTCCGAATCTTGTATACCCTCCACCATTGATCGTATTTGTCGAGTTCTTTCCCGGTATATCTTTTAAGACAAACAAAGGATAAAACAAAAGAACTGCTATGCTAATTGAACTGAGTGTTGGAGACCACAGTAGAAGTCTATGTGTAAAATTTCAGCGAAATCGAATAGGAATTGGACTTTTTAGGGGCTCAAAAATAAAATAGGGAGATCGGTTTATAGGGGAGTTGTATCAGGCTGAAGACCGATTCAGACCATATTTCACACGTATATTGAAGGTCAGGGAGAAGCCGTTGTACACAATTTCAGCCAAATCGGATGGAATTGCGCCCTCTAGAGGCTCAAGAAGTCAAGATCCCAGATCGGTTTATATGACAGCTATATCAGGTTATGGACCGATTTGAACCATATTTGGCACAGTTGTTGGAAGTCATAACAAAACATCTCATGCAAAATTTCAGCCAAATGGGATAAGAATTGCGTCCTCTAGTGGCTCAAGAAGTCAAGATCCCAGATCGGTTTATATGGCAGCTATATCAAAATATGGACCGATATGGCCCATTTACAATCCCAACCGACCTACACTTATAAGAAGTATTTGTGCAAAAGTTTAAGCGGATAGCTTTTCTCCTTCGAAAGTTAGTGTGCTTCGACAGTCATGGTTTGGGACATTCCTCACTAAAACATTTAACTCGAACGCCACTGAAGATGATTGAATTTTTTTTGCAACATCTCGTAACATCCTGTTGGTTATATTCAGCTGCATGTTATAAAAAGTGATGCTATTACACCACCATTGTCTCCAACCCCTTGGTTATATTCCGCTGAATGTTATAAAAAGTGATGCTATTACACCACCATTGTCTCCAACCATGACAAACTAATAGAGTTGACAAAAGGTTAAAAAATTGGGAATTGTTTTTTTATACCCTCCACCATAGGATGGGTGTATACTAATTTCGTCATTCTGTTTGTAACTACTCGAAATATTCGTCTGAGACCCCATAAAGTATATATATTCTTGATCGTCGTGACATTTTATATCGATCTAGCCATGTCCGTCCGTCTGTCTGTCGAAAGCACGCTAACTTCCGAAGGAGTAAAGCTAGCCGCTTGAAATTTTGCACAAATACTTCTCATTAGTGTAGGTCGGTTGGTATTGTAAATGGGCCATATCGGTCCATGTTTTGATATAGCTAACATATAAACCGATCTTGGGTCTTGACTTCTTGAGCCTCTAGAGTGTGCAATTCTTATCCGATTGGAATGAAATTTTGTCCGACGTGTTTTGTTATGGTATCCAACAACTGTGCCCAATATGGTTCAAATCGGTCAATAACCTGACATAGCTGCAATATAAACCGATCTGGGGACTAGACTTCTTGAGCTTTTAGAGGGCGCAATTTCTATCCGATTTGGCTGAAATTTTGAATGACGTATTTTATTCTTCCTTTTAACAAATGTGCCTAATAAGGTTCAAATCGGTTCAAAACTGATATAGCTGCCATATAAACCGATCTGGGATCTTCACTTCTTGAGTCTCTACACGTTGCAGTTCTTATCCGATTGGAATGAAATTTTGCCCAACGTGTTTTGTTATGTTATACAACAACTGCGCCAGTTTGTTTCGAATCGGACAATAATCTGATATAGCTGCCATATAAACCGATCTTGGATCTCGACTTCTTGAGCCTCTAGAGGGCGCAATTCTTATCCAATTGGAATGAAATTTTGCACGAAGTATTTTGTTATGATATCTAACAACTGTGCCAAATAAGGTTTAAATCGGTTCACAAACCGATATTGCTGCCATATAAACCCATCTGGAATCTTGACTCCTTGAGCCTCTAGAGGTGGCATTTATTTTCCGATTTGCCTGAAATTTTGTACGACGGATTCTCTCATGACCATCAACATACGTGTTTATTGTGGTCTGAATCGGTTTATAGCCCGATACAGCTCCCATATAAATCGATCTCTCTATTTTCTTGAGCCCCCAAAGGGCGCAAGTCTTATTCGAATTGGCTGACATTTTACACAGGTCCCCAACGTATAATTTAATTGTGGTCCGAACCGGGCCATATCTTGATAAAGCTTTAATAGCAGAGCAAGTCTTTTCTTTTATCCTTTTTTTTTGCCTAAGAAGAGATACCGGAGAAGAACTCGACAAATGCTATCCACGGTGGAGGGTATATAAGATTCGGCCCGGCCGAACTTAGCACGCTTTTACTTGTTTTGTTATTAAAAAAAGACATGCATTAGGATTTCCCAGTTTAAAAGCTTCTTATTCAAATGTTACACAAACCATAAATGCCAATCGACAATCCTTTCTGATAAAACGTAGTGAATTTTAATCAAGTCTAAAAAATATGATATTAAATTGTTACCCCGCACATGTGTGGCCCTAACAAAATGACATTCCTATTGAAGTTTTTAGGGTTTTATTAGAATTTGACCTTTTGTGAAATTTTTTTCTTAGAAACATTATTTTGACCGCAAATTACGAGAAAGGCTGCATGACATGGGCCACAGAGTCAAATAATTTCCAAAAGGTCACAGATTTTGCAATGTGAATTTTTTTCTAAAGCCGAAAAAAGGGATAGATTCGGTTAAGTGTCATTGAAAACTAGAGAATATTATTGCTAGAATGCATAAGCAGAAGGTCCCTAACATTTAATATATAATATGGCGACATGCATTGCCCAGAACATTACAATGGCATCATATGTTTTTAATACGATTTCAAAAAGCTGGAAAATCGTAAAATACAAATCATGCACATATGTTGACTTCTTAAGATGTGATTCTCACTGATATATCGAGTCGTCGACAATTCGTCGAACAAGATACAATGAACCTGGTTAGAGTAAAACATTGTCATATGTGCATTATAGTAGAAACCCATAGAAAGAATCGATTAAGAAGTCGATTCGATCCTCATCAAGTTAAGTTTCGAAGGCTATTCTAACTCATAATATGCTTCAGGGTGAATATAGGACTTTTTGCTATGTTAGAAAAGGTTAAGTCATAGCTATGATCTGCATTGTGACTATCGTACATAAATTTGGCCGAAAGAAGTGCTTGCCGTTGAACCATCCACATTGCTTTAGGTTAGGTTAGGTTAAGAAGAGGGTACCCATTAGGGTGGTTTTATCTCAAAGGGAAAACCGGATGTCAATTTTTTTGGCAGCACGCCCCTTCAATGTTTAATTTTGTTTGATTTTAAGATTCCAACAATTTAACCACAATTGGAAGATGCTAACACGTGCTGCTGGGGCCTCAAAGTTTTGAAAATCTCGATTTTTCGGCAATTTGGCGACTTTGGGGACTTCGGCGACCCATATCTCTGAAACGGCTAAAGCTATTTGCCCCTGTCATACATCAAACTAAAGTCCATTCGGGGTTACCCCGACACCAAGGAATACATTTTTATATCAGCTTTTTACAGCTTTTACCTAATTGGTAAATATGTCCTGCTGGAGAGTTTTGGGGGGTAGGGAGGCCCCACAGAAATCAAGGAGTACATTTTAAGTCAGATGTGTACTCTACTTTTAAATAACTTTCATTTGATACTCATATTGTCCAAAGAGGTAAAAGTTTCTTGTTGAGGGACTTTTTTGGGGGTGGGGGACCACCCCCGACACTTATGTTGACATTTGTATACCAAGTTCGTACTCTACTTTTAAATACCTTTCATTCGACACCCACATTGTCCATATTGGTAAACATGTCAGTTCGGGTGAGTTTTGAGTTTGGGCGTCCCCCAGGTTATATGACCCAAAAAATTCATACCAATTACGTGTTTTTGGGTACCATAAGATGGCATACAAAATTTCGCTTAAATCGGTACACCCATCTCCGAGATCTGGAATTTTTGAAAACTGGGTAATGGGGAGGGTCCGCCCCCGTAGAATACTGTCTGGGGTTCCATTGGGGGAGGGCTCTCTGGATCTTTCTTGAGAACTTGAAATCGGGGAGATCATTATCTTCTTCAGCGTTTTAGCAGTGATATGCTATGGGGAGATCTGATTCTCTTTGCAGCTTCCGTAGAAGCGGTTGGAATGTCAGTTCTATCCCTACCAACATCCTATACTTTCCACGGGTTGCATTCTCGGCCTTCGTATCAAGGTGCTCTTCTGCGGGGTACTCTAAGGGTACTCGTAGACGGCGGGTCTCTCTCATACAACACAGCCACGAGTAGCTGTCCGCAAATCAGAACATGATGATGGAGTGGAAGATAGTCCGAGCGATGCTTTCGTTTGAACTCTAGAAATCAACGGGACCGTATGCCATACGACTCCTTGTGTTGATTTTCATTTCATTTTTACGGCCTTAATGGACTTTTGCTTTGGAAGAGGCTTTTAATAACCTCTGGTGACATGAGGGTCCCCCCTCTTTTAGTGTACGGTTGATACCATGCTGAAAAGCCGGATTATCAACGCATTACTAGCGGATGGCTCGATTAGGAAAATTGTGTCCGGACGAACAGAGAAAGGAGGTGTTTTAACCAGTCTTTTGTAGCTTATGGTTATCAATGTATCCTGACGTCTTCCGAGAGGGAGTGTGGGAAGGCCTTAACCAGCGTAAAAATCTAAGGCGATCTAGCCATCTCCGTCCGTCTGTCTGTTGAAATCACGCTACAGTCTTTAAAAATAGAGATATTGAGCTGAAACTTTGCACAGATTCTTTTTTTGTCCATAAGCAGGTTAAGTTCGAAGATGGGCTATATCGGATTATATCTTGATATAGCCCCCATATAGACCGACCAGACGACTTAGGGTCTTAGGCCCATAAAAGCCACATCTTTTATCCAATTTTGCTCAAATTTGGGACAGTTATTATAGCCACATTTATTATCCGATTTCGCTGAAATTTGGAACAGTGAGTTGTGTTAGGCCCTTCGACTTCCTTCGTTAATTTGGCCCGGATCGGTTCAGGATATAGCTGTCATATAGACCGATCCTCCGATTTAGGGTCTTAGGCCCATAAAAGCCACACCTATTATCCAATTTTGCTGAAATTTGCAACAGTGAGTTGTATTAGGCTCTTCGACATTCTTCGTCAATTTGGCTCAAATCGGTCCAGATTTGGATATAGCTGCCATACAGACCGATCTTCCGATTTATGGTCTAAGGCCCATAAAAGCCACATTTATTATCCGATTTCGCTGAAATTTGGAACAGTGAGTTGTGTCAAGCCCTTCGACTTCCGACTTAATTTGGCCCGGATCGGTGCAGAGTTGGATATAGCTGCCATATAGACCGATCCTCCGATTTAGGATCTTAGGCCAACAAAAGTCACATTTATCATAAGGTTTTGATGAAATTTGGGACAGTGAATTGTGTTAGACCCTTCGACATCCTTCGTCAATTTGGCCCAGATCGGTGCAGGTTTGGATTTAGCTTCCATATAGACCGATCCTCCGATTTAGGGTCTTAGGCCCATAAAAGCCACATTTATTATCCGATTTTGCTGAAGTTTGGGACAGTGAGTTGTCCTAGGCCCTTCGACATCCCTCTTCAATTTGGCCAAGATCGGTTCAGTTTTGGATATAGCTACCATATACACCTATCTCTCGATTTAAGGTTTTGGGCCCATAAAATGCGCATTTATTATCCGATGTTGCCGAAATTTGGGACAGTGAGTTAAGATAAGCCGCTTTATAATCCGATTTCACTGAAATTTGCCACAATGACTCATGTTAGGCTTTTCGACATCCGTATCGTATATGGTCCAGATCGGTTTATTGTTAGATATAGCTACTATACGTATTAGTATATGGTCCAAATCGGAACATATTTTGATATAACTGCTATGGGTCATAAGGTATGAATTTTCACCGAATTTTGATGAAAGGTGGTTTACATATATACCCGAGGTGGTGGGTATCCAAAGTTCGGCCCGGCCGAACTTAACGCCTTTTTTTTACTTGTTTTATTTTCAGGACAACTTTCTTGGAGACGATAGATCTGCCGCTCTCTTCGGAGGCCAAACACTGTGGTGTGATTCTTGACGAGAGAGTAACCTGGGAAGGAAAGGAGAAAGTGTCAACAAGGGACTAAATCGAGAGATCGGTTTATACGGCTGCTATATCTAAAAATTTATCGATTTGACTTATATACAATCCCAACCGAAGTATTTGTTCAAAATTTAAAGCGCCTAGCTTTATTCTTTCGAAAGTTAGCATTCTTTCGATAGACAGACGGACCCATGTCTATCGAAAGAATGCGAAAGATCGTCTTAAAATGTCATGACGATCAAGAATATATATATATATATATATATATTACGGGGACGCACATTTCGAGGTGTTACAAAGGGAATGACGAAATTAGTGGTGGAGGGTATACAAATATCTGTGTCTTTAGATTTAAAAACAAAGAAAAACAAAATCCGTTTGATAAAGTATGGTATGGAATTCCTGCTATAAAACATCCATACCATTTGCATATACCATACAAAATGTGGGTACAAGCAGAAAATATCTCTCCAAGCTAGGGAGCCAGTTTACCAAATGCGTCTTGTAATTCTATTTGTGATACTTTATGTCACATTGTCTTATCCCTAAAGGTGCTGAGTTCCGTTATTTTTTCTTGGTACCTACTACCCTAGTCATTCCGTTTGTAAAACTTTGAAATATTGATCTGGCTTTGATATATTTCTTGATCGTCTTGACATTCTGAGCCGATCTAGCCATGTTCGTCTGTCAAAATCACGATAGCGCTCGAATGAATCAAGATATCCAGTTGAATGTTTGCACAGAAACTTCTGATTGATTCCGTTCAGATTTTGATATATTTCCGATATAAATCAATATCCACATTTGGCAACTTGGTCCCATGGAAGCTGCAATTTTTATCCGATTTGGCTGAAATATTGCACGAAATGTTTTTGTTTGACTTCCAACTACCATGCCAAGTACGGTCTAATTTGGTCTATAACCTGATATAGATCCCATAAAAACCGATCTTCCGTTTTGACATTTTGAGCCTCTGGAAGCCACAATTGTTATCCTATTTGGCTGAAATTTAGCATGGGGTGTTCTGTTATAACTTCCAACAACCGTGCCAAGTGCGGTTCAAATCGTTCTATAAAAATACCCAATAGTCTTCCACTATATGGAATTGTGGAAATTTTTTGCAGAATCCATGGTGGTGGTTTTCCAAGATTCGGCCCGGCCTAACTTAGCACATTTTCACCTGTTTATAAATATGAAAATTCTTAAATACTTAAAACCATTGGAAACACTTGTATGATTTTTCATGACTTCTTTTTAGCTACAATCGTTATTTCCACCTTTTTGGAGAAAAATTAACAAAGGAGGGAACCAAATTTCTATACATAGCCATGCATTCAAAGTCACTTATAGCAACCTTGCTTTAATAACAAGTACAACAACATTTAAGCTGTCAATTCTTAACAACGTTGTCTGTCAAAGAGCATTGAATGTACTGAAAAATATAATATAATGACGTTAACTAAGGGAAATGAAATGAAATTGACACGTTTTATGGCTAGGTCAAACCTTTGGCGCGCCAAAAAGAAGAATAGTTATTATTTTTTTATCCTCCACCATAGGATGAGGCAATGCTTATTATACCCTCCACCATAGGATGGGGGTATACTAATTTCGGCATTCTTTTTGTAACACCTCGAAATATCCGTCTGAGACCCCATAAAGTGTATATATTCTTGATCGCCTTGACATTTTAAGTCGGTCTAGCCCGTCCGTCCGTCTGTCTGTCGAAAACACGCTAACTTTCGAAGGAGAAAGCTAGCCGCTTGAAATGCTGCAATTCTCATCCGATTTTATTGAAATTTTTCACGTAGTGTTTTGGTATGACTTTCAACTACTGCGCTATGTATGGTTCTAATCGGTCCATGTTTTGATGTAGCTGCCATATAAACCGATCTTGGGTCTTGACTTTTTGAGCCTCTAAGGGGCGCAGTTCTACTCCGATTTACCTGAAGTTTTGCACGTGGAGTTTTGGTATCATTTCCAACAACTGTGTTAAGTATGATTTAAATCGGTTCAGAATCTGGTATAGCTGTCATATAAACCGATATAACCGAACTCCCGATTTTGCTTCCTGAGCCCCTACAAAGCGTAATTCTTATCCGAATGAACTGAAATATTACACAATGACTTCTACAATGTTCAGCGTTCATTTATGTTCCGAATCGGACTATAACTTGATATAGCCTTAAAAGCACAACAGTTCTTATTCGATATTCTTTGTTTCCCTGGTTCAAATCGGTTCGTAATTTGATTTAGCTGCCATATAACAATCTTCCATTTTGATTTCTTGAGCCAATGTAGGGCAGTATCCTTGAAATTCTGGATGTGGTACTTTTCTATGACTGCTAACAGTCATAGCAAGAACAGTACATATCAGTCATTCAAAGAACTTGTCACAAGCGATCCATGGTGGGGGGTATATAAGATTCTGCCCGGCCAAACATAACTTGCTTTTTATACCCTCCACCATAGGATGGGTGGTATACTAATTTCGTCATTCTGTTTGTAACTACTCGAAATATTCGTCTGAAGCCCCATAAAGTATATATATTCTTGATCGTCGCGACATGTTATGTCGATCTAGCCATGTCCGTCCGTCCGTCCGTCTGTCTGTCGAAAGCACGCTAACTTCCGAAGGAGTAAAGCTAGCTGCTTGAAATTTTGCACAAATACTTCTTATAAGTGTAGGTCGGTTGGTATTGTAAATGGGCCATATCGGTCCATGTTTTGACATAGCTGCCATATAAACCGATCTTGGGTCTTGACTTCTTGAGCCTCTAGAGTGCGCAATTCTTATCCGATTGGAATGAAATTTTGCACGACGTGTTTTGTTATGATATCCAATAAATGTGCCAAGTATGGTTCAAATCGGTCCATAACCTGATATAGTTGCCATATAAACCGATCTGGGATCTTGACTTTTTGAGCCTCTAGAGGTCGCAATTATTATCCGATTTGCCTGAAATTTTGTACGACGGATTCTCTCATGACCATCAACATACGTTTTTATTATGGTCTGAATCGGTCTATAGCCCGATACAGCTCCCATATAAATCGATCTTTCTATTTTACTTCTTGAGCCCACAAAGGGCGCAATTCTTATTCGAATTGGCTAACATTTTACACATGTCTCCAACATATAATTTAATAGTGGTCAAAACCGGATGTTGATATCGCTCTAATAGCAGAGCAAATCTTTTCTTATATCCTTTTTTGCCTAAGAACAGATGTCGGGAAAAGAACTCGACAAATGCGATCCATGGTTGGGGGTATATAAGATTCGGCCCGGCCGAACTTAGCACGCTTTTACTTGTTACTTGTTAAATTCTTCACTACATTCATTTGTTACATTCCGGTTGCAACACCTCCAAATATTTACTATAGTTTTATTGTAAAGGTTGGTTCTGTAAATGGGTCAAATCGGTCCATGTTTAGATGTAGCAGATGTTATATAATTTTCTAAAAAGTTTATTCAGTTATCTCTTCTTCACTAGGCCCCCCCTACTTAAACAGATTGTTTGCTCCGTTTTCTATTGTAGTGGAGCAAAAAACAGTACAACTATAATTTTACATATTTTCATATTCTCCGTACGTTACAACAATCTTATTCCCCTGGGGGTATTTCATTGGCCTTTTATTCCTGAAAATTGTAAATAACAAAGTATTGTTCAACATGTTGTTAAGGTATGTCTCTATGAAGGATGATTGATTTATTGAATTATTTCGAAATATAACGAAGAAAAAAATTCTACATACAAAAGCTAAAACTTCTCTATGGTTTTCATTCACTGACACAATCCTACAATGCATGAACACACACTTGCAAATAACATCATTATTGGAAGAGAACAAAGCATTTGAGTTGTTTGGAGATACTCTTCGTAGAACGAATACATATCATTTAATCAAGCAGAAGGTAAACAAAAGAATATTGTTTCTCAATTTGGGGAATTAAAATTAAGTATTGTTGAAAATGTCATTGAAATATATATTCTCATTGCAAGCTTAATTAATGAAGAATGTGTGACACAAACCTCCAAGTGTTAAAACCAATTTTAAGAGAACCAAAGTTTATAAACGAATTGGCAATTAAAAAAATAGAAACAAGCAAATACGAATAAATTCGGACAAACTGACCATTTGGAAAGTGGAAAACCATTTCATAAACTGCATATACACTGTTGGACAAAATAAAGTGCAGTTTTAAATATTTTTAATTTTTTGATTGAAACATATATTTGTTGTTTTCAAATGTTTATAAATTACAGTTTTTTTCAATTCGGTTAATATTTTATTTAATAATGAACATGACACTGAATTCTTACTTTATATTTTCTATCTATAATACAAACTATATGGCAGATAAGGAATTTCAAGTGGCAAAATAAAGTAACACTTCTCTTATAAATATTATAAAAATAAATAATTTTAAATTTTAAATTTTCAACTTCGTACTAGTTGATCCTCCTTTATTATTTATGACTTCTCTCAATCTTTATGACATACTTAAAATAAGGTTCTTTAAAGTATTTGTTGGAATTGCCCACCATTCACTTTTCATTTTTTCCCAAAATGTTTGAAGATTTGATATGGATTCCATCGGGATTATGTCATCTAGGATAGCCCAAAAATGTTCTATGGGTTTTAGATCAGGGCTTTGAGCAGGTATTCTAATTTTTCAACGTTATTTTCTTCAAAATACTTTTTAGCGACCTTACTCGTGTGCTTGGGGTTGTGTCTTGTTGAAAGATGAACTCCCCCAAGCCCATTTCCTCCGCACTGCTATAATGATTTTCTACCAAAATATTCACATAGTGCTCTCCAGTCATTTGAGAGCCAATTTTTACGAGCCTACCAACTCCTGAAGAGGAAAAACATCCTCACAACATGAGGCGTTCTCCACCATGATTTATAGTATGTACAAGGTTTTTCGATATTAGCCTTTGTGTTGGTTCATACCTCCCTATTTTCCGATTTTTGCAACTTTTGAGTTCATATTTTGACTCGTCTGTCTAAATAACTTTATTCCAAAATGATTCAGGCATATTTATATACTCGTAGGAGAGGTTTTTTCTTAGCGAAGGCACGTTTTAAATCCCTTTCATAAAGTTTTCTTTGGACAGTTCGAGTCGAAATATTTAATTCTAGCTTCTCTTTTAAATCTCTGGCTGTCGTAAAAGAATTTCTCTTTGCTAGAATTGCAATATGATCATCTTCAAGCTTCGTCGTCGTACTTATTCCGCCACATATTTTTTTCAAACTTTTATTCGACATTCTTATTTCATACAAAGCAATAATTTTTCTGACCCCAGGTCCTGATATTTTATACCTGGAACTCAAAGCTTTAAATTTCATCCCATTTTCGCGATCTTGTACCAACAAATCTTTTTGAGTTTCGGTTAAGGGCTTCATTTCGAAAAAGTAAAGGTCCATTTTTATACCCTCCACCATAAGATGGGGGGTATACTAATTTCGTCATTCTGATTGTAACTACTCGAAATATTCGTCTGAGACCCCATAAAGTATATATATTCTTGATCGTCGTGAAATTTTATGTCGATCTAGCCATGTCCGTCCGTCCGTCCGCCCGTCCGTCTATCTGTCGAAAGCACGCTAACTTCCGAAGGAGTAAAGCTAGCCGCTTGAAATTTTGCACAAATACTTCTTATTAGTGTAGGTCGGTTGGTATTGTAAATGGGCCATATCGGTCCATGTTTTGATATAGCTGCCATATAAACCGATCTTGGGTCTTGACTTCTTGAGTCTCTAGAATGCGCAATTCTTACCCGATTGGGATGAAATTTGCACGACGTGTTTTATTATGATATCCAACAACTGTGTCAAGTATTGTTCAAATCGGTCCATAACCTGATATAGCTGCCATATAAACCGATCTTGGGTCTTGACTTCTTGAGCCTCTAGAGTGCGCAATTCTTATCCGATTGGAATGAAATTTTGCACGACGTGTTTTGTTATGATATCCAACAACTGTGCCAAGTATGGTTCAAATCGGTATATAACCTGATATAGCTGCCATATAAACCGATCTTGGGTCTTGACTTCTTGAGCCTCTAGAGAGCGCAATTCTTATCCGATTAGAATGAAATTTTGCACGACGTGTTTCGTTATTATATCCAACAACTGTGCCAAGTATGGTTCAAATCGGTCTATAACCTTATATAACTGTCATATAAACCGATCTTGGGTCTAGACTTCTTGAGCCTCTAGAGGGCGCAATTCTTATCCAATTTGAATGAATTTTGACACGTAGTATTTTGTTATGATATCCAACAACTGTGACAAATATGGTTCAAATCGGATCATAACCTGATATAGCTGTCATATAAACAGATCTGGGGACTTGACTTCTTGAGCTTCTAGAGGGCGCAATTCCTATCCGATTTGGCTGAAATTTTGCAAGACGTTTTTTATTGTTACTTTCAACAACTGTGTCAAATAAAGTACAAGTCGGTTCATAACCTGATATAGCTGCCATATAAACCGATCTGGGATCATAACTTCTTGAGCCTCTGGAGGTCGCAATTATTATCCGATTTGCCTGAAATTTTGTACGACGGATTCTTTCATGACCATCAACATTCGTGTTTATTATGGTCTGAATCGGTCCATAGCCCGATACAGCTCCCATATAAATCGATCTCTCTATTTTACTTTTTGAGCTCACAAAGAGCGCAATTCTTATTCGAATTGGCTGACATTTTACACAGGTCTGCAGGTCTCGCTCTAATAGCAGAGCAAAACTTTTCTTATATCCTTTTTTTGCCTAAGAAGAGATGCCGGGAAAAGAACTCGACAAATGCGATCCATGGTGGAGGGTATATAAGATTCGGCCCGGCCGAACTTAGCACGCTTTTACTTGTTATTTTTTATAATTTTTCTCTATAAAATTGAACGAAAACGTTTAGTACTTTGCTACAAATAATTCTTTTGTAATAACTTATCACAAATTTTTGTAAAAAATTAGGAATATAGTATAAATTTCACGATTTATAAAAAAACGCATTTTATTATGTCGCGTCGACTTTTTTACACTACAATACTTTTACATCAGAAACCTGAACGAACGAGTTTAAAAATTTCAAATGTTTATGGAAATAATTGAGGGAATCCAACAAATAACGGGACATAAAAAACAGTAAATAATACACGTAGATAAAAAATATTGAGGATTCATGAAGAAAAGAACACAACCGCACTTTAATTGTCCGACGGTGTGTATTTTATGGTTAAACAATGATCTTTGTCTTGCGTCACTATTGAGACTGTGACGCAGTGTACGAATTAATTTAGAAATTCTTCCTGATCCTGTTAAGCATTGTCTGTCTGTCCAAGCATTGTATGTAGCGGATGTATTTTTATAAGTTAAATGTATTAAAATAACTTTACTCATTTTAAGTTTATTTCAATTATTTGATGGAAAAAGTTCAGTTTAAATTCTTTACCGAACATGAACTAACTTTTATTTTCGAGTGTACGAATAAATATTATTGCTTCTATGAGTTAAATGTTACAGTAAAGTATTAGAGATTCAATTATTTTGAGAGTTAATGTTTTGTTCCTTTGATCTCAGCATTGAGTGTAATTTTTTATCTCTTGTTTTCTCGCATAATCTTTTATATAACGTAAATATAAATAGAGTAGCTTAATCACATACTACTCTACTCTTCGCAGAGATTATGAGAGATTGTTTTGTTATCTCTTTTCATGATATTGTTTTTGTGATTATTTAGTTATTACTCAATATCTACGAATTCTTCTTTGTTATCCCTTATTTTCAATTCAATGTTATTTTCTAATTGCCTATATGAGAAGACGCACAAACCAGAAATTCGCATTCTTGGAGTTGCAGCCGCCAATAAAGGTTGAAAATGCAATAAACCGAAGTGTTTTATTTAAGCCCAAGATAAAAACCAGTAAGGAAGGGCAAAAGTCTGGCAGTGCCGACTGCATAATACCCTACACCTACCCTATAAGTAAAAAAGAAAATCCGTCCCGTCAAATTTTGAGGGAATGGGTTAACAAGTGAGCATTTTATTGCATTATTACTGCAAACCGGACGAACATTTATATGAAAGCTATATCTAAATCTAAACCGATTTCTATGAAATTTACTAGTTAAGTTGAAAGTCATAGGAAAATTCCTCCTGCCAAATTTCGCGTGAATCGGTAAACAAATGACCATTTTCTTGCATTATTACTGCAAATCGGACGAACATATATATGAAGTTATATCCAAATCTGATCCAATTTTTTCCAATTTCAATAGGCTTCGTCTCTAGGCCGAAAAACATGCCAGTACCAAATTTGAAGACGATCGGATGAAAGTTGCGACCTTTAGTTGGAACAAAAATAAACATGGGCAGACGGACAGACAGACGGACATAGCTAAATTGAATCTGATTCTGGATCGATCCGTATACTTATCAATGGGTCTATCTCTCTTCCTTTTAGATGTTACAAACAAATGCACTAAGTTATAATACCGTGTACCACAGTAGTGGCGTAGGGTATAAATACGGAGTGGACGAATTGGACAATTGTCTGTTTTGACCCTCCAATTCAAAAATATTAAGTCTATACCGGAAATAAAAATGTTTTTGGACGGAAACGGTTGGCACATTATATTTTCGGAATAAAGATGTATTATAACAAGTAAAAGCGTGCTAAGTTCGGCCGGGCCGAATCTTACATACCTTCCACCATGGATCGCATTTGCCGAGTTCTTCTTCCGGCATCTCTTCTTAGGCAAAAAAGGATATAAGAAAAGATTTGCTCTGCTATTATTATATTATTATACCCTCCACCATAAGATGGTGGAGGGTATAAGCTAGCCGCTTGAAATTTTGCACAAATACTTCTTATTAGTGTAGGTCGGTTGGTATTGTAAATGGGCCATATCGGTCCATGTTTTGATATAGCTCCCATATAAACCGATCTTGGGTTTTGACTTCCAATTATCCAATTGGGATGAAATTTTGCACGACGTGTTTTGTTATGACATCCAACAACTGTGCCAAGTATGGTTCAAATCGGTTTATAACCTGATATAGCTGTCATATAAACCGATCTTGGGTCTGGACTTCTTGAGCCTCTAGTGTGCGCAATTCTTATCCAATTGGAATGAAATTTTGCACGACGTGTTTTGTTATTATATCCAACAACTGTGCCAAGTATGGTTCAAATCGGTCCATAACCTGATATAGCTGCCATATACACCGATCTGGGGTTTAGACTTCTTGAGCCTCTAGAGTGCGCAATTCTTACCCGTTTGGAATGAAATTTTGCACGACGTGTTTTGTTACGATATCCAACAACTGTGCCAAGTATGGTTCAAATCGGTCCATAACCTTATATAGCTGCCATATACACCGATCTGGGGTTTTGACTTCTTGAGCCTCTAGAGTGCGCAATTCTTATCCGATTGAAATGAAATTTTGCGCGACGTGTTTTGTTACGATATCCAACAACTGTGCCAAGTATGGTTCAAATCGGTCCATAACTTTATATAGCTGTCATATAAACCGATCTTGGGTCTTGACTTCTTGAGCATCTAGAGGACGCAATTCTTATCCAATTTGAATGAGGCTCAAGAAATCAAAAACCAAGATCGGTTTATATGGCAGCTATATCAAAACATGGACCGATATGGCCCATTTAGAATAGCAACCGACCTACGCTAATAAGAAGTATTTGTGCAAAATTTCAAGCGGCTAGCTTTACTCTTTCGGAAGTTAGCGTGCTTTCGACAGACAGACGGACGGACGGACAGACGGACGGACGGACAGACGGACGGACATGGCTAGATCGACATAAAATGTCACGACGATCAAGAATATATATACTTTATGGGGTCTCAGACGAATATTTCGAGTAGTTACAATCAGAATGACGAAATTAGTATACCCCCCATCTTATGGTGGAGGGTATAAAAAACCCAAAACCCCTCGGCTAGTGGTATCTTTACGAACCCTACAGATAGAGATTTCAAGCTTCTAGCTTTACTCCTTCGAATGTTAGCATGCTTTCGACAGACAGACAGACGGACGAACATGGTTAGATTGACTTAGAATGTCATGACGATTAAGAATATATATACTTTGTGGGGTTCTAGACGAATGTTTCGCGGAGTTACAAACAGAATGAAGAAATTATAAAAAATTACGTATTTTTTTATCTTCCTCTTCTAATATAGCCATTAGCAATGTATTATTTGTCTGAAAGAAGAAGATGTAAAAGTGGTCGCGTATGTTGATGGCGTGGAAATTGCGGCTAAGGGAAAGATTGACGGCATTCTAGTGCCACATATGAGAAAACACTAAGTGCAGCGGCGGAGTGATGCGCAGAAAGTTGCCCAGGAATTACTCTGTCTAGCACTGATGTTGTTCTTTTGGCAGAAGATACAAGGTACCCACATCTGCCTCCTTAGTGGAAGAAAATGTCCTATTTAATAAAAGCCCAAAATTTAACTTAAAATCTAAAATTTTGGAAACTCTGGCCATTTGCAATTGCTAGAGGTCAACTTGCAAATATTGGGCGCTTAAGTCGCGTGTCCTGGATGGGGGTATACTGCAGTTATAATGCTATAGGTCCATCCATCTTCTGCTCAATACACAGCCGAATCCAAAGGATGACTTGTTTTTGCATTACAGTTGCATTGGGGACTACAATTATTATCCGATTTAGCTGAAATTTTGCATAAGATGGTTTGTTGACACTCCACAACTGTGCTATGAATAGTTCAAATCGGTCCATAACCAAATATAGCTGTCATATAAATCGATATAAGATCTTGACTTCTTGAGCCTCTAAAAGGCGCACGTATTATCCGATTTGTCTGAAATTTTGTACAACGGCTTCTCCCATGACCTTTAACATACGTGTCGAATATGGTATGAATCGGTTAATAGCCTAATACAGCTCCCCTATTAACTGATCTCCCTATTTAACTTCTTCAGCCCCTTTAGTGCGCAATTCTTACTAGATTTGACTTCAATATTCTTTGCCTAAAAAGAGATACCGTGGAAAGAGGTCGACAAATGTGATCCATGGTGGAGGGTATATAAGATTCGGCCCGGCCGAACTTATCACGCTTCTACTTGTTGCAATTTCAATAGTCTTTGTCTCTAGGCCGAAAAACATGCCTGCTCTAAATTTGAAAACGATTGGATGAAAATTACGACCTGTAGTTTGTACACAAATTAACATGGACTGACCTACAGACAGGCAGACGGACATAGCTAAATCGAATCAAAAAGTAATTCTGAGTCCATCGGTATACTTATCAATGGGTTTACCTTCTTTCTTTTGGGTGTTACAAACAAATGCTCTAAGTTATAATACCCAATACCACAGTAGTGGTGCAGGTTAAAAAAATTGCTTATACGTTAAATATATTTGCTAACTAATGTCAATAATACTTGCAAAGTATACTCATGTTTTTCCAACTATCCCAGGGCCTATTCTACGGTCTTAGAATTGTGGCAATTCGTCATCTCGAGCTACAAACCGTTATAATAGTGTTACGTTTTTTCCATGTAAGGGGACGAGATCTGGGACCGGTCCCTATCGCTAGAGGACCTATCCCGTGACAGATTTTGGACCAGTCCCATTTCCTGTAGGGTTTTTATAAAAATTTATCTGCTTCATGTTTGGGCCATCTTTGTCCTCAGGACATGTTCGTCTTCAAGACTTTTATGTTGCCATATCGAAAATTATATATGTTCCAAATTTTCACCAATGTAAATTGCGATTTGTGGTTTGCTTATGAAAACACTTCATACTACAGTGGTGATATAGGGTACAAAAAAAGTATTGCTTGCTGTAAAGTTCCAATCGCTTGCCCAATATTAAACAACAAAACAAAATAGGAGATCTGCAAACAAAGCTAGCATTCAAAATTTGTATTAGAGCGGAAATTAGTTTTAAATACCCACACACTGCAATTAGTTCCTGTTCTCGCAGTACTCTACCGTTTCGTGGAAACTCGTTGAACAATTTTCAATTATTTTGTTGTTAGCAAAATACCATTTTCCTCATTTCACTTCCCCTTAGCCTTAGTGCCTCATTGAGATTGCTTTCATTATAATTGCACTATTATTGGTGAGTGTGGGTATGTGAAATGTTTGTTGTTTAAATGCGTGTGAGTGTGTTTGTGTGTGAAAGGATATTAACAAATAACAATAGCGAACAACAACAGCAAAGAGAACTAATAGTTTTTATTGTCTGCAGCGCTTAATTGCAATATAAGAGACAACAAAGTATTTATTAGTAGTGTTTTTTTTTAAATATTGAAAGAAAATATAAGGAACTGTTTTTAATAACAACCCCACGGAAAATAGGACAGGTCCCAAAAGTGTCACTGGGTAGGTCCTCTGGTGATAGTGACCGATCCCAGTTCTCGTCCCCTTACATGAAAAAAAACCTATCACTTTTATAAGGGTTTGTCGCTCGAGGTGACGAATTGCCACCATTCTAACGTACTGTAGGGTAGGTCCTGGGACAGCTCGAAAAGGATGAGTATACATTGCAAGTATTTTTATGGGAGATAGCATTAGTTAGCAAATATATTTAACGGATAAGTAACAACAACAAGCAACGACAACAATCAAGAGAATAAAAATAATTAAGAATCATAAGTTATGACAATTGAAGTTTTTCATTCCCTGTACGATATGTCCTGTGACTAGTAACTAATTCTCCAGTATAGGATCGGTATATTTGGGGCAATTGAGAACACATTTCCCGTAGGATATAAATTATAAAAAATATTAAATGAAAACGCCGCGCCGATCTTTGAATACTCACCACCATGGATATGCTTCTAATAATTATAATAATTTTTACGAGTAAAATTTATTTATCCTGAGTATAGATGAAATAGTTCATAAAGAGATTTAGGTTAGGTTGAAAAGAGGGCGAGGATATTAATCCGCCCCATGGCATTATGGACATACACCTAAGCCGGTAATCGGCTTGTTGTGAGCTCTAAAAAAAAACATCCAAAAAGAAAATTTTAATTTAGGAATTCTGTGCTACCTACAAAATCCTTAATTGTGTTCCATACCACTCCCCTATGTTAGTTTATGTCTGGTATTGTATCCCCACCACGCCTGGGTTCGAATCCTGGCGTGACCATCAGAAAAAAATTTCAGCGGTGGTTTTCCCCTCCTAATGCTGGCGACATTTGTGAGGTACTATGCCATGTAAAACTTCTCTCCAAAGAGGTGTTGCTCTGCGGCTCGCCGTTCGGACTCGGCTATAAAAAGGAGGCCCCTTATCATTGAGCTTAAACTTGAATCGGGCTGCACTCATTGATATGTGAGAAGTTTGCCCCTGTTCCTTAGTGGAATGTTCATGGGCAAAATTTGCATTTGCATTGTATCCCCACCTAAAAACCGGTGTCTGTTAGGAAATGCTCCAACATCTCATCATCTGCCCCACACGCCCTACACATGCTATCACTTGTATTCCTATGTGTCCCCTTATACCAGATACCAGAAGCTGTACTGACCTCTTTCTTACTTTCTTTCAGTAATAGCCTCGTTCTCTCACGATCCAGATCACTCCATAGGATTTTCGTCGTCCTACCGACTGTTTCGCTGTCCCACAGTACTACATGCGCGTTTGGCGCTCACGCCCTTAACTCGGACCTCGTCGACCCCAAAGGCTTCGGGTTAACCAAGTTTATTGACGGCAGTCCTTTGGTCTTCACCGCCAAATCGTCTGCCCTTTTATTCCCCCATACTCCGTTATGGCCTGGTGCCCAAACGTTGCGGATTGTGTCATCCTCAGTGAAAGCGTTAATTTCCTTCTTAAACTGAAAGACTGTTCGAGAAGAAGCTATACTGACCTCTTTCTTTCTTCCTTTCAGTAATAGCCTCGTCCTCTCACGATCCAGATCACTCCATAGGATTTTCGGCGTCCTACCGACTGTTTCGCCGTTTGTCGCTCACGCTCTTAACTCGGACTGCGTCGACCCCAAAGGCTTCGGGTTAACCAAGTCTATTGACGGCAGTCCTTTGGTCTTCACCGCCAAATCGTCTGCCCTTTTATTCCCCCTTACTCCGTTATGGCCTGGTACCAAAACGATGGGGATTGTGCCATCCTCAGTGAAAGTGTTAATCTCCTTCTTAAACTGAAAGACTATTCGAGACCTTACCTTACTGGTTGTTGTAGCCCTTATGGCCATTTTACACCCGACGTCCTCGCGTTAACACTACTCCAGTTCACGTATTCCGTGATCGCCCGGATCTCCGCCTGCAGGACTGTATTATAGTCAGGCAGTCCAAAACAGATCTCAATCCTTGGGTTCTCAATAAATGGAGTAAAACATTGAACTTTAACCTAGTAGCAAAAGGCCAGCATTTAAAATTAGTAGAAGCTCATTAATCTTAGGAATACATTACCTTCTGATGACAAACAAGTAAAGACGCATTTAGTTCGGTCGTACCGAAATTTGAATACCCACCACCATGACTATACTTATTATCTTATTTTTATTGTAACTCTCCTATCCATATTGGGTCGATCTGGATCATATTAGGTCGATCTGGATCATATTTGGTCGGTCTGGATCATATTGGCACCGAGAAGCCTTATAAAGGGTAATTTTTTAGCTATTATCTTTTTGGCAACACTAGTTTAAACAGCTCACACACACTTCGTGTTTTGTTTCACTTTCAAACATCTACAGTTTGGTCCATAATTTAACCATTAATCTTTTACAAACGAACAACTCTTGCAAATTATTTAATTTTATTATCAACATGTGTTCTCTGTTAAGTAAGTTCATCGCGCGCTGCTTTCATTTTACGTCGAAGCTTATTTTTGGGCTCAATGGGTAAATATGCAGAATTGTTGATATTGGAGTGGAGATCAGCCAAAAGCATTGCAATAGCTACCAATGCATCCAGAAAAAGTCACAGTTTGCTACGGTTTATGGGTTGGTGACATAATTGGACCGTACTTCTTCAAAGATGAAGTACGTAACGTAACTGTGAATGGTGAGCGCTACCGTCCAACTTTTTTTTTAAACCAAAATGTAAGAGTTTGACTTGCATGACATGTGCTTTCAACAAGACGGTGCCACATAGCACGCGTAACAATGGACTTATTGAGAGGCGAGTTCGGTGAACATTTTATCTCACGTTCGGGACCGGTCAATTGGCCGCCTAGATCGTGCGATTTGACACATTTAGACTATATTTTGTGGGGCTGTATTAAAGCTTAAGCAGACAAGCTCGCTACAATTGACGCATTGGAAGACAACATTGAAGCATTTATTCGTGAGATACCGGCCGAAATGTTGGAAATATTACCCCAAAATTAGACTAAGCGGATAGACCATTTGAGGCTCAGTCACGGTCAACATTTGTATTAAATAATCTGTAAACATTAAATTATATGGACCGTACTATCGATTCAGATGAAGATTTCAAGCATTTTTCTGAACTTTATGTGTTTTTTCATACCCTCCACCATAGGATGAGGGTATACTAATTTCGTCATTCTGTTTGTAACACCTCGCTATATGCCTCTGAGACTCCATAAAGTCTATATATTGTTGATCGTCATGTCATTTTAAGTCGGTCTAGCCATGTCCGTCCGTCTGTATGTCGAAAGCACGCTAACTTTTGAAGGAGTAAAACTATCCGCTTGAAATTTTGGACAATTACTTCTTATAAGTGTAGGTCGGTTGGGATTGTAAATGGGCCATATCGGTTCATGTTTTGATATAGCTGCCATATAAACCGATCTTGGGTCTTGACTTCTTGAGCCTCTAGAGGGAGCAATTTTTATCCGATTGGACTGAAATTTTGCACGAGATGTTTTGGTATCACTTTCAATAACTGCGTCAAGTATGGTTCAAATCGGTCCATGTTTTGATATAGCTGCCATATAAACCGATCTTGGGTCTTGACTTCTCGAGCCTCTGAAGGGCGCAATTCTCATCCGATTTGACTGAAATTTTGCACGTATTTTTTTGGTATTACTTCCAACAACTGGGTTAAGTATGATTCAATCTGTTCATAATCTGGTATAGCTGTCATATGCCATTAGAGGGCGCCATACCTATCCGATTTGGGTGAGGTGTTTGGGGTGAAGTGTTTTGTTATGACTTCTAACAACTGTGCCAAATTTGGTTCAAATCGGTCCATAACCTGATATAGCTGCCATATAAACCGATCTGGGATCTTGACTTCTTGAGCCTCAAGAGGGCGTAAATATTATCCGATTTGTCTGAAATTATGTACAACGGCTTCTACCATGAACTTCAATATACGTGTCAAATATAGTCTGAATCGGTCTTCACCTGATACAGCTCCCCTATAATCCGATCTCCCATTTTGAGCCCCTAAAAGGCCCTATTCTTATTCGATTTCGCTGAAATTTTACACGTAGACTTCTACTGTGGTCTCCAACACTTAATTCAATTAGCATAGCAAGTTTTTTCTTTTACCCTTTGTTTGTCTAAAAAGAGATACCGGGAAAGAACTCGACAAATGCCATCAATGGTGGAGGGTCTATAAAATTCGGCTCGGCCGAACTTAGCACGCTTTTTCTTGTTATTTAGCTTTCCTAGAGCTCTTAAAAAATTACCGTTTATTTCTATGAGCGGCAACTGAATGACTAAATAACTACCACGTTTCCTATGGTGGTGGGTATAAAAACCGTAAGGATTTGTTTTCACTCTACAGTTTAAATGTGTTGTGGTTGTAGCGAGATGTGAAGGTGGCAGTCCTCGTCTAGCTCCTATAAGTGAGCAAGCTCGTTTCGGTCCAAAGGATCGTTCGCCATCGGAACATGATGGCCATTGGCTATTTAAAGGCTCCAATAACTCGCCTTGTCATATCGAGCATCATAGGCACTCAGTATTTATGCAAGAGCCGGTGCCGCCCAGTCTCTCACTGGGACTCTCCGCTCGATACCGCTGATTATCTGCGACTGCAATTGCAGCTACTCCGTATGGAGCATTCCCCTATCCGCAACCTGTGAACGCAGCTAAGCTTCTCCTGATAACAATGAACACCACACAGATCGAAGCTCGAAGTTCTAGCCTGTGTGCTGCTCATAGTTATCCCGTGCCGAGACAATTTAAATATCGTTAATTATCTTTGAATCGTTTGCCATTAAAACACTTCCAATACTCTATGAATATCATGAAAATCTCTGAAAGTTTGTTGTATATAAAAGTTGTTGTTTTGTGTTGTTTTTGTGGTTTGGTCAATGCCACAGCGAATGAATATTTTTATACCCTCCACCATAAGATGGGGGGTATACTAATTTCGTCATTCTGATTGTAACTACTCGAAATATTCGTCTGAGACCCCATAAAGTATATATATTCTTGATCGTCGTGAAATTTTATGTCGATCTAGCCATGTCCGTCCGTCTGTCCGTCCGTCCGTCCGTCCGTCCGTCCGTCCGTCCGTCCGTCCGTCCGTCTGTCCGTCCGTCCGTCCGTCCGTCCGTCCGTCCGTCCGTCCGTCCGTCCGTCTGTCTGTCGAAAGCACGCTAACTTCCGAAGGAGTAAAGCTAGCCTCTTAAAATTTTGCACAAATACTTCTTATTAGTGTAGGTCGGTTGGTATTGTAAATGGGCCATATCGGTCCATGTTTTGATATAGCTGCCATATAAACCGATCTTGGGTCTTGACTTCTTGAGCCTCTAGAGTGCGCAATTATTATCCGATTGGAATGAAATTTTGCACGACGTGTTTTGTTATGATATCCAATAACTGTGCCAAGTATGGTTCAAATCGGTTCATAACCTGATATAGCTGCCATATAAACCGATCTTGGGTCTTGACTTCTTGAGCCTCTAGAGTGCGCAATTCTTATCCGATTGAAATGAAATTTTGCACGACGTGTTTTATTATGATATCCAATAACTGTGCCAAGTATGGTTTAAATCGGTTCATAACCTGATATAGCTGCCATATAAACCGATCTTGGGTCTTGACTTCTTGAGCCTCTAGAGTGCGCAATTCTTATCCGATTGGAATGAAATTTTGCACGACGTGTTTTGTTATGATATCCAACATCTGTGCCAAGTATGGTTCAAATCGGTTCATAACCTGATATAGCTGCCATATAAACCGATCTTGGGTCTTGACTTCTTGAGCCTCTAGAGTGCGCAATTCTTATCCGATTGGAATGAAATTTTGCACGACGTGTTTTGTTATGATATCCAACATCTGTGCCAAGTATGGTTCAAATCGGTTCATAACCTGATATAGCTGCCATATAAACCGATCTGGGGACTTGACTTCTTGAGCCTCTAGAGGGCGCAATTCTTATCCAATTTGAATGAATTTTGGCACGTGGTATTTTGTTATGATATCCAACAACTGTGCCAAGTATGGTTCAAATCGGTTCATAACCTGATATAGCTGCCATATAAACCGATCTTGGGTCTTGACTTCTTGAGCCTCTAGAGTGCGCAATTCTTATCCGATTGGGATGAAATTTTGCACGACGTGTTTTGTTATGATATCCAACAATATGGTTCAAATCGGTTTATAACCTGATATAGCTGCCATATAAACCGATCTTGGGTCTTGACTTCTTGAGCCTCTAGAGGGCGCACTTCTTATCCAATTTGAATGAATTTTGGCACGTAGTATTTTGTTATGATATCTAACAACTGTGCCAAATATGGTTCAAATCGGTTCATAACCTGATATAGCTGTCATATAAACAGATCTGGGGACTTGATTTCTTGAGCTTCTAGAGGGCTCAATTTCTATCCGATTTGGCTGAAATTTCGCAAGATGTTTTTATTGTTACTTTCAACAACTATGTCAAATAAAGTACAAGTCGGTTCATAACCTGATATAGCTGCCATATAAACCCATCTGGGATCTTGACTACTTGAGCCTCTAGATGTCGCAATTATTATCCGATTTGCCTGAAATTTTGTACGACGGATTCTCTCATGACCATTAACATATGTGTTTATTATGGTCTGAATTGGTCTATAGGCCGATACAGCTCCCATATAAATCGATTTCTCTCTTTTACTTCTTGAGCCCACAAAGAGCGCAATTCTTATTCGAATTGGCTGACATTTTACACAGGTCTCCAAAATATAATTTAATTGTGGTCCAAACCGGACCATATCTTGATATCGCTCTAATAGCAGAGCAAATCTTTTCTTATATCCTTTTTTTTTGCCTAAGAAGAGATGCCGGGAAAAGAACTCGACAAATGCGATCCATGGTGGAGGGTATATAAGATTCGGCCCGGCCGAACTTAGCACGCTTTTACTTGTTAGCTATGCTAAATATTTTCATCCACATTTCTTGGGGGTTTCAAATAGCAAAAACAAGCTAAACTTACATTTTCATGGTTAAAATTTCATGTAATAATGGTGGCTCGATGGCGGTATTGAGTATGGTCTTTCTCTCTTTTTTTTGGCTATATTGTTAATGCCCTTCATGTTTGGTTGTTGCTATTATTATTTTTTTTTATGTTTACTACATTAGTTTTTATACAGAAATGTTTCGAACCGAAGGCCAGGTATTTAAACTAAAAATGTAAGCTAGCAGGGGGAAAATGGCTAAAGCCCACCAGCCACGCTGTTGTCTTTTTTAGAAATAAAAGCAAAATCCTTTTCAATGCCAACCAAACCAGCTTAAAACCGAAAACATTGTGTGGTTATATTTTCGTTCATTGTATGGTTTTCGTCCTGTGTTTTTTTGTTATCTGCAGCCGGAGTTCAAACAATTGCTGTTTACCAATTTGCACTTCATATCGAAATTGCTAAAATGCTGACATTTAGGCCATTCAAAAAGATATTGGCTGTTAATAACTTGTTGATGTTTGATTAATAATAGTGTTTTTTAATTATTATTATTATTATTGTTTTGTCATACCCACCACCGAAGGATGTCGGCATATTCATTTTGTCATTTCATTTGCAACACATCCAAATATCCATTTCCGACCCTATGAAGTATATATATTCTTGATCGTCTTAAAAGTCCAAACGATCTAGCCATGGCCGTCCGTCCCCCTGTCTGTCCATATAGACCGATCTCCCGATTTAAGGTCTTGGGCCATAAAAGGCGGATTTATTGGCCGATTTCGCTGAAATTTGGCATCAATAATTAGCAACGCGCCAAATGACGGAGAGATATCGGGAGAAAAGGAGGAAGGAGAAACGTCTATTCCGCAGAAAGAAAAAGGAAATGGAAAGACATGAGTGTGAGCGAATTGAGATGTACAGGAGTCAGAATGAAGTCCGGAAATTCTACCAAAAGAATTAAACATCAAACCGATGGCTTTGGTGCAGGCACATCCTCCTGGAGAGACAAAGAAGGAAATCTTGTAACTGACACAGATAAAATGCTGAGGATATGGAAAGAACATTTTACCCAACTGCTAGTGTCCGACGTTGGCGGCGAAGAGGACACCGCAGAACCAATCCCTAATTATGGTATAGAATGTTTACCTCCTAGTCAGAATAAGGTCCAAGTAGCTGTGACCCGACTAAAGAACAACATGGCGGCAGGAGCCGACGGATTACACTCGCTGAACTATTTAAGACCGGAGGCGACACTCTGATAGGCGTATGCATCAGCTTATCTACGCAATCTGGCTAGAAGAACGCATACCCGATGATTGGAACCTCAGCATACTATGTCCCGTACACAAGAAAGGAGACAAGACGGAATGTGCCAACTACAGAGGAGTAAGTCTCCTCCCCATCGCATACAAGATACTCTCGAGCGTACTGTGTGAAAGATTAAAACCTAAAGTCAATGAGATAATTGGGCCCTATCAATGCGTCTTTAGACCAGGTAAATCCACCCTAGACCAGATATTCACATTGCGCCAAATCCTGGAAAAGACCCGAGAAGGACAAATCAACACCTACCATCTCTTTGTTGACTACAAAGCCGCCTTCGATACTTCTTTACGTTCAAAGGTATTTCAAGCCATGTCTGAGGTTGGTATCCCTGCAAAATTAATAAAACTCTGCAGGATGACACTTGCTGATACGCGTTCCTCAGTAAGAATAGGAAAGAATCTCTCCTAACCATTTAATACCAAACGAGGTTTCGGACAAGGAGACAGCCTTTCGTGTGATCTCTTTAATATTCTGCTGGAGAAGATTATACGAGATGCAGATGTGAATAGATATGGCACACTAATCACAAGAGAACACATGCTAATCGCCTATGCCGACGACATCGATAGCATAGGTCGGTTACCGAAAGTAGTAACTGCAGCCTTTGAACGAATCGAAAGAGAATCAGTGAAAATGGGTCTGGCAGTAAATGGAGATAAGACGAAATGGATGGTCTCCACTCCCAAAAAGCCTTGTACAACCGAGCAGATAAAGAACATGGAGAAAGTTGGGAACCACAACTTCGAGACAGTCAGTAACTTTATCTACCTCTGCACCGCCGTAACTGAAAGGAATGACACCAGTTTTGAGATAAAGCGAAGAATAATACTGGCAAACATATGCTACTTTGGACTAAGTAAGCAGTTTAGAAACAAGGCCACCTCTCGACGAAGATGACACTATACAAGACACTGATATTACCCGTGCTGTTATATGGTTCTGAAGCATGGGTACGTGTGAAAGCAGATGAGATAGTGCTTGCAGTACTTGAGAGAAAGATTTTTCGTAAAATAAATGGACCAGTTTGCGTTAATGGAGAATATAGGCGACGTATGAACCACCAGCTCTATAAGCTGTATGACGACGATAGCATAGTTACACGCATCAAAATACAACGGCTGCGTTGGCTAGGTCATGTTGTCAGAATGGATGAAGAAGCTCCAGCAAAGAAGTCCTTTGAAGGCAAACACGGTGGTACACGCAAACCGGGAAGACCAAAAGCCCGATGGACAGATCAAGTGGTGGGAGACACCTCGAAACTTGGTGTCAGAGATTTTAGAATGAGCGCAGAAAATCGCGGCGCTTGGAACGCTATTCTACGTTCGGGTAGTGGAACAAATATTCTGTCATAGCCAATTAAAGTAAAGTAAGTAAAGTGAAGAGCTTTGTAAGGTTCTTCAATATACATGCTCAATATGCCCGGACCTCTCCATATTTAGCTGTAATATGGATCGATCTTCTGATATATGGTATTTTGCCCATAAAAGACGCATTTATTATCCGATTTCGCTGAAATTTGATACAGTGAGCTATGTTAGGACTCGCGACATTCCTCCTTTATATGGTTTCGATCGGTTTATATTTAGATAAAGCTGCCATAAAGACCAATATTGTGTTTTACAAACTTGAACAGTGAATTGTATTTACTAGAACACTCGACGTTCGTGGTGAGTTTGGTCTAAATCTAACCATATATTATATATGATGAATTTGTCCAGATTTTGACAAAAGGTGGTTAACATATTTACCCAAGGTGGTTGGTATACAAAGTTCGACCCAGCCGAACTTAATGCCTTTTTATACCCTACACCACCACTGTGGTACAGGGTATTATAACTTAGTGCACTTGGAAACCAGAAGGAAGAGAAATAGACCCATTGATTAGTATTCCGATTGACTCAGAATCACATTCTGATTTCGCGCTATGTCCGTCGGTCTGTCTGTTCATGTTAATTTGTGTACAAAGTACATGTCGCAATTTTTGTCCGATCGTCTTAAAATTTGGTACAGAAATGTTTTACGGCCTAGAGACTATCGAAATTGGAAAAAATCGGTTTCGATTTGAATATAGCTCCCATATATATTTTCGTCCGATTTAATCATTTTATCGTGATTATTATACCCTTCACCACTACTGTGGTACAGGGTACTTATTGCGTTTGTTTATAACACCTAGAAGAAAAAGAGATAGATCCATTGATAAGTATATCGATCGACCCATAATCACTTTCTGATTCGATTTAGCTAAGTTCTTCTGTCTGTCTGTCCGTGTTAATTTGTGTACCAAATACCGGCAGCAATTTTAATCCGATTGTATTAAAATTTGTGTACAGGCATGTTTTTCGGCCTAGGGACTATGCCTATTGAAATTGGAAAATATCGGTTCAGATTTATATATAGCTCCCATATGTGCCTTCGTCCGATTTGCAGTAATAATGCAATAAAATGGTTAGTAGTCAACCGATTCTCTCTCAATTTGGTAGAAAGGATTTTCTCTTGACTGTTAATATTACTGGTGAATTTCATAGAAATCAGTCCAGATTTAGATATAGTGCATATACAGTGGCAGATATGTCTAAATACCTTTTCATAAATAGTTGTTACGTTAACTGACAGGCACATAGTTAGGATAAGATTTTACACTAAAAATTTTAACTAATTATAATACTGTGAACCAATGAAGATAATTTTAGCAACAAAGGATATTTGAAAAAAAACCTTTTTCGCTCAAAAAATTAACTTTGTAAAACATGCTATTTCGGTAGTGTATGTAGACTTTTCTGTGCCCCTGTATTTATATCGCCCGATTTTAACTTCTAGAGTCACAGCAAGCGCATTTATTGACCAATATTGGCAAAATTTTGCATAACGCTTTCCTCGACGACTACCACAATATCTGAGCAGTTCACTCGAAATCGGTTCAGATTTTGATATAGCTCCCATATATATGTTCGTCCGGTTTTGAGAAATAATGCAATAAAGAGCTCATTTGTTAACCGATACTCTCGAAATTTGGCAGGAAGAATATCCTTATGACTCTCAATACTACTGGTAAATTTCATAGAAATCGGCCCAGACTTAGCTGTCATGTATGTATATCGCACGATTTTCACTTCAGGAGCCAATGCAAGCTCATTTATAAACCAATCTTGATACCATTTTGTACAACGATTTGCTCGATGATTACCATAATATCTGCGAAGTTTGCTCGAAATCGGTTCAGATGTAGATATAGCTCCCATATATATGTTCGTCAGATTTTGGGTAATTTGCAATACAGTTTGAACATGTTTGCTCGACATGTGGTCTTAAGAAATTTATCATGGGGGCTTTATCAATGTATGCGGATTATACCTAGTTATAGATTTATCCGGGATACATTTGGGCTTTTCGTCCCGAATTTCAGTGAAATGCGATCGAGGAATCGGTTAGACGGGCATATAACTATCGTAAAACAAGTAAGAGCGTGCTAAGTTCGGCCGGGCCGAATCTTATATACCCTCCACAATTAAATTATATGTTGGAGACCTGTGCAAAATGTGAGCCAATTCGAATAAGAATTGCGCCCTTTGGGGGCTCAAGAAATAAAATAGAGAGATCGATTTATATGGGAGCTATATAGGGCTATAGACCGATTTAGACCATAATGAACACGTATGTTGATGGTCATGAGATAATCCGTCGTACAAAAGTTCAGGCAAATCGGATAATAATTGCGACCTCTAGAGGCTCAAGAAGTCAAGATCCCAAATCGGTTTATATGACAGCTATATCAGGTTATGAACCGATTTGAACCTTATTTAACACAGTGGTTGAAAGTCGTAATAAAATACGTCTTGCTAAATTTCAGCCAAATCGGATAGGAATTACGCCCTCTACAAGCTCAAGAAGTCAAGTCCCCAGATTTGTTTACATAACAGCTATATCAGGTTATGGACCGTTTGCTTTAGTTATTATACCCTCCACCATAAGATGGGGGGTATACTAATTTCGTCATTCTGTTTGTAACTACTCGAAATATTCGTCTGAGACCCCACAAAGTATATATATCGTCGCGACATTTTATGTCCATCTAGCCATGTCCGTCCGTCTGTCCGTCCGTCCGTCCGTCTGTCTGTCGAAAGCACGCTAACTTCCGAAGGAGTAAAGCTAGCCGCTTGAAATTTGGCACAAATACTTCTTATTAGGGTAGGTCGGTTGGTATTGTTAATGGGCCATATCGGTCCATGTTTTGATATAGCTGCCATATAAACCCATGTTGGGTCTTGACTTCTTGACCCTCTAGAGTGCGCAATTCTTATCCGATTGGAATGAAATTTTGCACGACTTGTTTTGTTATGATATCCAACAACTTTGCCAAGTATGGTTTAAATCGGTTCATGTTTTGATATAGCTGCCATATAAACCGATCTTGGGTCTGGACTTCTTGAGCCTCTAGAGAGCGCAATTCTTATCCGATTGGAATGAAATTTTGCACGACGGGTTTTGTTATGATATCCAATAACTGTGCCAAGTATAGTTCAAATCGGTCCATAATGGGATCTCGACTTCTTGATCCTCTAGAGGTCGCAATTATCATCCGATTTACCTGAAATTATGTACTACGGATCCTCTCATGACCATCAACATACGTGTTTATTATGATCTGAATCCGTCTATAGCCCGATACAGCTCCCATATAAATCGATCTCTCTATTTTACTTTTTTAGCCCTCAAAGGGCGCAATTCTTATTCGAATTGGCTGACATTTTACACAGGTCTCCAACATGTAATAATATAAAAATAGCAAAATAGCAAAATAGAGCAAATCTTTTCTTATATCCTTTTTTGCCTAAGAAGAGATGCTGGGAGAAGAATTCCGCAAATGCGATCCATGGTGGAGGGTATGTAAGATTCGGCCCGGCCGAACTTAGCACGCTTTTACTTGTTTCTATTCATAGGTTAAGTTCCTTAAAGAGAAATAAAATAGAATAATAAATATATCTATGCTGGTGGGTATCCAAAGTTCGGCATGGCTGAACTTAATGCGTTTTTACTTGTTTTTAGAATTGGGTTAGGAATTACTTCCGGTGTATGCTTAAGGAGTATAGTCGGATGATCTGTTTATATAGGAGCAATAGATACGGATACTTGGTGCGGATATTGGTGGTTACAGAAGTAATCACTGTGCAAAATTTCGGTCAAATCAAATAATAATTGCGCCATCTAGACGCTTAGGGAGTAAAGTCGAGAGGTCAGATTATACGGGAGTTGGGTGTGTTAGGGGAAATTATGCAAAATTTCAATCAATTGGATAAGAGTTCCGACCTCTAGGGGCTCAAGAATTACAATTGGGAGATCGGTTTATATGGGGGCTATACACGTTTGGGTATCGATTGCAGCTTGTAAGGGCTCAAGAAGTCAAATCTGGAGAATGGTTTATATGGGTGCAATATCAGATTATAGACCGATTTCAACTGTACTCAACACAATTTTCAAAAATCATTAGAGAACACTATGTGCAAAATTTCAGCCAAATCGGACAAAATGGCAGACAAATGAGAGCATGCATAACGCGGGTCTTTTTCAGGATTTGGCGCAGTGTAAATATCTGGCCAATGGTAAATTTACTTGGTCTAAAGCCGATTTTATAGGGCCCATTGTATAGGGCCGATAGTATCGTGTATGCGATGGTGAGGAGACTAATTCCTCTGTAGTTGCTACATACCGTCTTGTCCCTTTTTTTGTGTACGCGACATAGTATGCTGAGGTTGCAATTATCGGGTATGCGTTCTTCTAGCCAGATTGCGCAGACGAGCTGATGCATACGTCATATCAGTGTTTAGCATCCGGCCGACTTCTGCTGCATTATAGTTTTCAGTCGGGTTGCTGGTTACGTGCACCTCATTCTGACTAGGTGGTACATATTCTATACCATCAGAAACTGGATTTGTGGTATCCTCATCGCCGCGATTATTGGATACCAGCATGTGGGAAAAGTATTATTGCCATGCTCATAGCATATTATCTACATTTGTTACCTGATTTGCTTTTTAGTCTCTTCTGGAGGATGTGCTTGTACAAAAGCCATTAGTTAGATGTTTAAAACTTTGGTAGAATTTTCGCTCTCCATTCTGATTCCTGGACATCTCGATTGGCTCACACTCACGTCTTTCCATTTCCTTCTACTAACTGCAGAACAATCCGTTCTCCATTCACCTTTTCCGACTGGGAAGTTGCTCCGTATACCCCATTCTTGGCTTTAATAGCTTTTGACACTCTTGGTCATACTACGAGTACCTTGGTGGAGCTTTTTGAATAGATGTTGCGGCTCTTTCAATCATGCACCTAACATGCTGGTTGAATGCCTTCCATCTATCACAACATGATCTATTTGGTTTCTCGTGTTTTGATCGGTTTGTCATTCATGTACCCATATGAACATGTTCTTTGCAGCGTCACAATTTATTAGCTACAATTCATTATCGGAAGTTCTTTCGCGTAGGCAAAATTTTTAGATTTTTAGGCTTTTTTGGATATTGAAACCAATCAGAACCCACCCACTCAACCATAAACACATACAACGAGCCTCTTGCTATAAAATCCGATGATCGCTTCGAGATGCCGCTAACGTGGAAACAAACGCCGATGAATTGCTATTGTTTACTGAATGCAGCTAATAACTCGCAGAGGTTGCAATTATGCTGACATGACGCTGGCCGCCTGGGTTCGAGTCCTGCCGGGAACTTCAGAAAAAGATTTTCAGCGGTGGTTATCCCCTTCTGCTAACATTGAGCTTAAACTTGAATCGGACAGCACTCATTGATGTGTGAGAAGTTTGCCTGTGGTCCTTAATGGAATTCATGGGCAAATTTGCATTTTCAAAAACTCGTCTTGTCATTTTGAGTATCACAGCCACTCAGTGTTCAGGAAAGAGCTGATGCCGCCCTGCCAATCACTGAGACTCTCCGCTCGTAAATGTTGATATTCCGGAAATTATATTGCATCTACTCTCAGCGGAGCTTTTTATGATAATGATGAGAATCACTCTGATTGGACCTAAAAATTCCAACTTTCATGATGATGCAGTCTGATGCCACTAAATGCTATCTTTTTATACCGACCACCGGAGGATGGGGGCATATTCATTTTTTCATTCCGTTGATCAGCGTAAAAATCTAAGAAGATCTAGCCATGTCCGTCCGTCTGTTCGCCTGTCTGTTGAAATTAAGCTACAGTCTTTAAAAATAGAGATATTGAGCTGAAACTTTGCACAGATTCTTTTTTGGTCCATAAGCAGGTTAAGTTCGAAGATGGGCTATATCGGACTATATCTTGATATAGCCCCTTACGCATTCATTTATTATCCGATTTTGCTGAAATTTCGGACAGTGAGTTGTGTTAGGCCCTTCACCATCCTTCTACAATTTGGCCTTGATCGGTCCAGATTTGGATAAAGCTGCCTTATAGACCAATCTCTCGATTTATGGTATTGAGTCCATAAAAGCGCATTTATTGTCCGATGTCGCCAAATTTTGCACAGTAAGGCTCCTTGACATCTATTTTCAATTCAGATCTGGACTAGATCAGTCCAGATTTGGATATAGCTGCCATATAGACCGATCTCTGGATTTATGGTCTATAATTGGATATAGCTATCAAAAAGACCAATATTTTATTTTATAAAATTGAACAATGACTTATGCCCATTAGACCACACAATGTCGGTGCCGAATTAGGTCCAGATCGGACCATATTTCGATATAGCTGCTAAGGGGGCACAAATTATGGATTTTTCACCGGATTATGACGAAAGGTGGTTTACATATATACCGGAGGTGGTGGGTATCCAAAGTGCGGCCAGGCCGAACTTAATGCCTTTGCGGTAATGAAGTCTATTAGCCAAAATCCAATATCGGCAATCTTGCGAAGGCAAAATTTTCCGAATGTTTTATAAAAGAGATTCTTTTTTCTATTTGGGAGAAGATCTGCCTAAATGCTGACAATATCAAAACATGTACCCAAATATTAATCCCATGGCAGCTGTTTTTAGGTACCGGATTGAACCAATGGAGTCCTTCATCGGCAATGGCTGCCGCCTAAGTGTGCAACACACCGCTACAACGACAAAAGACGTGTACCCAAATATCATACGCAGTTTAGGTAGGTATCTAGCACCTGTTACTCTTTGAACCCCTTGTATTTTAAGCGCACCCACTAATCTTCAATGGCATAATAATTTCTTCTTGAAGTAATAAATTTTTTTAGCATACCCCATTCTATTTTCCTTTAACTTAAATGCAGCATACATTGTACGAGTTCTACCATATAAAAGATGGCCTCTTTTAGCACTTCCTTTTCCATGGAGGAAACTTAAGCACCACAGATGCCACGAATGGCCATTGAGTACTGCGGTCGTCGCAATGTCCATTGTGTGTAACAACACTAACCCTTCCTAACAACATTAAGCAGACTACATAACCTGCCTCAAGTTAGATTTTGATAAGGTGGCCATGGTAGCGATGTTGCAACGTTACCAGCCAACCACTACAATAACCATAACTGTGGAAGTTACCATCTTCACCACCACCACCACCACCAGCATCATCATCCTAGTCGCACAATGGCTAAAGCCATTTTCACATATGCTGTCGTATAAATTTATCATTTTTCCCAGGGCTAACTGGCAAAGGAAAGCTGGGGTAAAACGAGAATCGAAACGGAACTAAAAGCCAAGGCCGACAACAAATAAAACTATTATGCCTCAAATGACGCACCACAGAGAAACTAAATAAAAAATATGTAACTGCATAGATAGATAATGATAGAGTGGAATGGGACCAAACTGGCAGTTATCGGCAGTTATTAACATTTGGTGCCAGATGATAGAAATTACACCAGCTACAAAGCCAACAAACAACTTGGGTTATAGAACAAATACTATAAGACAGAAAAATGATATTGAAACGTTTTCATGGAACACTAAGACTTGAAGACTAAGAATGTTGAAGATTGATACAAACAATTATATTGAACTAGAAAAAGGGAATTTTAGCCCTTATTAACTTTAGAATATACAATTTTCTGTCTGTCATTGTCATTCACTTGAAAATATTCAGAACCGATTCGTTTGTTGCAATTTTTAAGCAGGTTACTTCTTCAGGTCTTATACTAGTTGGAAAGATTCGGCAACCCTATCTAGAAGGAGTGGTAGCCCCAATTTCAGTTGTAGAAATAGTAATCGTAGACTTGAAAAACCACACTGGGTTTGTTCTTTTCCCGGCTCATTTGAATTGGATTTTCCATCCCAAAATTGACTTCACCAATAGTCTGACTGGCACTGAAGTCCCAACTCTGGTCCAATCTCCAACTAAAGACTAGTGCCAAGTGGAACCTTAATAGGTCAGAATTTAACATTCATCTAGTATGCCTAGAACTCGAAATTTGCCGTGTCTTAAATTGAATTTGTATCATAAACACGATAATAACAATTTTGCCATCGCTCCCATTCAAAGCACATACCATATCCTTATGTCAACCATGTTAATGTGAATTTATTTTGATATTTTAATAGGCCACCCTTACAATGCCGCAATTTGAATTTTAATTTCCTCGTCGTTATTACGCCATTATCACTCCATCATATTACAATGTAGCTTTTGGCTGAATCTCAAATACGACGACGACAATGATGACTATCAGCGTCATATTTTCTCATCCTTCTACTGTAGACCAATGTGTTTAAAGGTAATTTGCTTATTATTTGCTGGATGCCAGAATACACACTTTTATTGTGGTCAATCTAACTAGACCGGAAATGGAAATAATGACTGCAGTAGAAAATAAAATTCATCAAAAACTTAGTTGTGAGGAAAAGTCGACTGTTGAAGAGAGTAGATAAGAGCTTTTTAATTTATTTTATTATAAATTGTTATGACATGAGTTGATATTTTAATGCGATGATAATTGAATGCAGTAACAATTGAGTTTGACAAAAGTTTAGCAGACGTTTTAACTGCGTAGAGAATATTGACCTCAAAAATTAAAAGATTCTCACATAAATGTTTGCCGGAATAAACAACCCAATGCATAGTTTAACACATTAAGATAAGAATGTAACAAAGAATAAGACATTAAATTCGGTCGGTCCGAACTTGGAATAATTACACTTCTAGATATATATTAAACTAGCAAAGACGTTGCCCGCCTCGCTACCCTCGCCTTATAGTACCCCCGCTTAAGTGTACAACCAAGTTGTCACTAAAATTTATGAAGTCTTGTCATAACTGTGTATAAATTTTCTATAACCTCAATTTTGAGATTTTAGATTAAGACTATAGATTTTTTAGACTTAAGATTTTTATACCCTCCACCATAGGATGAGGGTATACTAATTTCGTCATACTGTTTGTAACTACTCGAAATATTAGTCTGAGACCCCATAAAGTATATATATTCTTGATCGATAAGGAATTTTAAGTCGACCTAGCCATGTCCGTCCGTCTGTCTGTCGAAAGCACGCTAACTTCCGAAGGAGTAAAGCTAGCCGCTTGAAATTTTGCAAAAATACGTTTTATTAGTGTAGGTCAGTTGGTATTGTAATTGGGCCATATCGGTCCATGTTTTGATTTAGCTGCCATATAAACCGATCTTGGGTCTTGACTTCTTGAGCCTCTAGAGTGCGCAATTCTTATCCGATTGGAATGAAGTTTTGTGGGACGGATTCTCTCATGACCATCAACATACGTGTTTATTATGGTCTGAATCGGTCTATAGCCCGATACAGCTCCCATATAAATCGATCTCTCTATTTTACTTCTTGAGCCCCCGAAGGGCGCAATTCTTATTCGAATTGGTTGACATTTTACATAGGTCTCCAACATATAATTTAATTGTGGTCCAAACCGGACCATGTCTTGATATCGCTCTAATAGCAGAGCAAATCTTTTCTTATATCCTTTTTATACCCTCCACCATAAGATGGGGGGTATACTAATTTCGTCATTCTGTTTGTAACTACTCGAAATATTCGTCTGAGACCCCATAAAGTATATATATTCTTGATCGTCGTGAAATTTTATGTCGATCTAGCCATGTCCGTCCGTCTGTCCGTCTGTCCGTCCGTCCGTCCGTCTGTCCGTCCGTCCGTCCGTCTGTCCGTCCGTCCGTCCGTCCGTCCGTCCGTCTGTCTGTCGAAAGCACGCTAACTTCCGAAGGAGTAAAGCTAGCCGCTTGAAATTTTGCACAAATACTTCTTATTAGTGTAGGTCGGTTGGTATTGTAAATGGGCCATATCGGTCCATGTTTTGATATAGCTGCCATATAAACCGATCTTGGGTCTTGACTTCTTGAGCCTCTAGAGTGCGCAATTCTTATCCGATTAGGATGAAATTTTGCACGACGTGTTTTGTTATGATATCCAACAACTGTGCCAAGTATGGTTCAAATCGGTCCATAACCTGATATAGCTGCCATATAAACCGATCTTGGGTCTTGACTTCTTGAGCCTCTAGAGTGCGCAATTCTCATCCGATTGGGATGAAATTTTGCACGACGTGTTTTGTTATTATATCCAACAGCTGTGCCAAGTATGGTTCAAATCGGTCCATAACCTGATATAGCTGCCATATAAATCGATCTTGGGTCTTGATTTCTTGAGCCTCTAGAGTGCGCAATTCTCATCCGATTGGGATGAAATTTTGCACGACGTGTTTTGTTACGATATCCAACAACTGTGCCAAGTATGGTTCAAATCGGTCTATAACCTGATATAGCTGCCATATAAACCGATCTTGGGTCTTGACTTCTTGAGCCTCTAGAGGGCGCAATTCCTATCCGATTTGAATGAGCTTTGGCACGTAGTATTTTGTTATGATATCCAACAACTGTGCCAAATATGGTTTAAATCGGTTCATAACCTGATGTAGCTGCCATATAAACCGATCTGGGATCTTGACTTCTTGAGCCTCTAGAGGTCGCAATTGTTATCCGATTTGCCTGAAATTTTGTACGACGGATTCTTTCATGACCATCAACATACGTGTTTATTATGGTATGAATCGGTTCATAGCCCGATACAGCTCCCATAAAAATCGATCTCTCTATTTTACTTCTTGAGCCCATAAAGGGCGCAATTCTTATTCGAATTGGCTGACATTTTACACAGGTCTCCAACATATAATTTAATTGTGGTCCAAACCGGACCATATCTTGATATCGCTCTAATAGCAGAGCAAATCTTTTCTTATATCCTTTTTTGCCTAAGAGATGCCGGGAAAAGAACTCGACATATGCGATCCATGGTGGAGGGTATATAAGATTCGGCCCGGCCGAACTTAGCACGCTTTTACTTGTTTTGCCTAAGAAGAGATGCCGATAAAAGAACTCGACAAATGCGATCCATGGTGGAGGGTATACAAGATTCGGCCCGGCCGAACTTAGCACGCTTTTACTTGTTAAACCCCTCTTTATACCCTACACCACTACTGTGGTACAGGGTATTATAACTTAGTGAATTAGTTTGTAACACCCAAAAGGAAGAGAGATAGGCCCATTGATAAGTATACCGATCGACTCAGAACCACTTTCTGATTCGATTTAGCTATGTTCGTCTGTCTGTCTGTCCGTCTGTCCATATGAATTTGTATACAAAGTACAGGTCGCAGTTTTCATCCGATTCATACCATCTAATTTGGTACAGTCATGTTTTTCGGCCTAGAGACGAAGCCTATTGCAGTTGGAAAAAATCGGTTCAGATCTGGATATAGCTCCCATATATATGTTCGTCCGATTTTCACTAATAATGCAATAAAATGGTAATTTGTTAACCGATTCTCACGAAATTTTGCAGGAAGGATTTTTTTACAACTGTCGACATTACTGGTGAAATCGGTTCAGATTTAGATATAGCTCTCATATGTATATATCGCCCGATTTTCACTCCTAGAGTCACAGCAAGCACATTAATTAAGTAATCTTGCCAAAATATTGCACAGCGCTTTCCTCTATGACTACCATAATATACATAGAGTTTTGCCAAAATCGGTTCAGATTTTGATATAGCTCCCATATATATGTTCATCCGATTTCCAGTAATATTGCAATAAAATGGTCTTTTGTTAACCGATTTTCTCGAAATTCGGCAGGAGGGATTTTCTCTTGACTCTCAATATTACTGGTGAATTTCATGGAAATCGGTTCAGATTTAGATATAGCTCTCATATATATATATCCGATTTTAACTTCTTAAATCTCAGCAAGCGTATTTATCGATCAATTTTGCTAAAATTTGCCATAATGTTGTAATTTTTCAACCGTAGTTTTTACAGTTTGAACATATTTGTTCGCCGAGGTCCATCAAAATTGGTTCGGAACTGGATATAGGTCCCACATTGTATTTATAGGGCATGTGTAGGGTATTATACAGTCGGCACCGCCCGACTTTTGCCCTTCCTTACCGGTTTATTTTAAAATTAAATAATAGGCCTCTAGTTCAAGCTTCTTTTGAGGATTACAACAAAACTTTTTTTGTTTTTAACTGCTAGGTGCGTTTTTTTAACGCGCGAATAATTTTTTGACTTTGCCACTTCCATCCAACTAAACACTATGCAATGAACTTTTTGACACATTCACAACAGCTGTCGAAATTTGAAGCATATTTGAATGAGAATTTCTCAAACCCAATCAAAGTTAATTTATCATTGACTCATAAAACTTTATCACAAATTGGCAACAACTTTATTGGCTTAATAAAATTCACTTGCAAAGAGCAAATATTTCATATTTCATTCAAAATTTCGTCTGGAATTCAATCAAAGCTGTCAAATATAAAATATGAATTTAACCCCCCCACTCAAAAAAAAAAAACGAAAATCTGTTGACAATTCGCCGGTTTATGAAGTTGTTTATGGAGCAACTTGTGCCAGAGGGGCCAATGAAATGTTCGAATAATAAATGAAAAATCTATTTAAACTTATATTACTTTTAACAATAAAGTTGGTTTTTGTGGCATAAAAAGGATTTGTTATAAGCCAACCGATATTCGGAACGAGTATCTAGCCCTGCATGTACGTTGTTGTTTCATGTGGTTGTTAACGTCGCTGTTTTAGTCATAAAGCAAATTGATTTACACATTTATGCAGAAAATTGAAACTTGTTATGGTGATTAAATTAAAATTGATGAGACTTTCATTTCAAAGAAAATCTGTTCGTTCCACTCTGCTTCTTTGGATAACATGTACGCATAGTGACATGTCAAAAGTTCTTTTGGTGGATACTGTGTAATTATGCATCTTGCATGCTTGAACTAAAATTCTGAGTAATGCTGCGGGACTTAAGCATTTAACCCTTTTTGGGGCGAATGAAATTAATTGTTATGTATACCATTGGAGGTGTACACGTGAGTCGTGAGTTGTTGTGTCAAGCGTGAGTCACGTGATTCGTGAGTGAGATCCCAATCTAACCACGTGATCGTGCGTGACCGCGATTGAATTAATGTGCCTCGTGCGTGAGAGTGAGTGAAATCATGCTCATGACACTAATCACGTCTCATGAGAAAATCATGACTAATGAGACACGACTCACGAGGCGCTCAAGAAACGCTCACGATTCTCGAAACCAAAAATATAACGAAAACAAGTAAAAAGGCGCTAAGTGCGGCCGGGCGGAACTTTGGATACCCACCACCTCGGATATAATGTAACCACCTTTCATCAAAATTCGGTGAAAATTGCATATCTTATGTTCCATAGCAGTTATATCGAAATATGATCCGATTTGGTTCAAATATGTACAACAAAATATTGGTCTTTTTAGTAGCTATATCTAAAAATAAACCGATCTGAACCATATACAACATGGAAGTCGAAAAGCCTAACAATATGTCAAATTTCAGTTAAATCGGATTATAAATGCGCTTTCTTTGGGGCCAAGACTTTAAATCGAGATATCGGTCTATATGGCAGCCATATCCAAATCTTGATCGACCTAGACCAAATTGCAGAAATATGTGGAGGCGCTTAACTTAACTCTCTGTCCCAAATTTCGGCAACATCGGACAATAAATGCGCCTTCTATGGCCCCAAAACCTAAAACCGAGAGATCGGTCTATATGACAGCTATATCCAAATCTGGACCGATCTGTGCCATAATGCAGAAGTATGTCAAGGGGCTTAGATTAACTCACTGTCCCAAATAGATTAACTCATTGTCCCAATTTCTAAAATCTAAACAGATCTGAGCCAAATTGACGAAGAATGTCGAAGAGCCTAACATAATTTACTGTCCCAAATTTCAGCAATATCGGATAATAAATGTCGTTTTTATAGGACTAAGACCCTAGATCGGAGGATCGGTCTATATGGCAGCTATATCCAAATATTGACCGATCTAGACCAAATTGACAAAGGATGTCGAAAGGTCTAACACAACTCACTGTCCCAAATTTCAGCAAAATCCGATAATAAATGTGACCTTTTTGGGCCTAAGAACCTAAATCGGAGGATCGGTCTATATGGGGGCTATATCAAGATATAGTCCGATATATTGGGTTGTCCAAAAAGTAATTGCGGATTTTCTAAAAGAAAATAAATGCATTTTTAATAAAACTTAAAATGAACTTTAATCAAATATATTTTTATACCCACCACCGAAGGATGGGGGTATATTCATTTTGTCATTCCGTTTGCAACACATCGAAATATCCATTTCTGACCCTATAAAGTATATATATTCTTGATCAGCGTAAAAATCTAAGACGATCTAGACATGTCCGTCCGTCTGTCCGTCTGTCTGTTGAAATCACGCTACAGTCTTTAAAAATAGAGATATTGAGCTGAAATTTTGCACAGATTCTTTTTTTGTCCATAAGCAGGTTAAGTTCGAAGATGGGCTATATCGGACTATATGTTGATATAGCCCCCATATAGACCGATCCGCCGATTTAGGGTCTTAGGCCCATAAAAGCCACATTTATTATCCGATTTTGTTGAAATTTGGGGCAGTGAGTTGTGTTAGGCCCTTCGACATCCTTCGCTAATTTGGCTCAGATCGGTCCAGATTTGGATTTAGCTGCCATATAGACCGATCCGCCGATTTAGGGTCTTAGGCCCATAAAAGCCACATTTATTATCCGATTTTGTTGAAATTTGGGGCAGTGAGTTGTGTTAGGCCCTTCGACATCCTTCGCTAATTTGGCTCAGATCGGTTCAGATTTGGATATAGCTGCCATATAAACCGATCCTCCGGTTAAGGGTCTTAGGCCCACAAAAGCCACATTACTTACTTTTGATGAAATTCGGGACAGTGAGTTGTGTTAGGCCCATCGACATCCTTCGTTAATTTGGCTCAAATCGGTTCAGATTTGGATATAGCTGCCATATAGATCGATCCTCCGATTTATGGTGTAAGGCCCATAAAAGCCACATTCATTATCCGATTTTGCTGAAATTTGGGACAGTGAGTTGTGTTAGGCCCTTTGATATATTTCTTCAATTTGGTCCAGATCGGTTCAGATTTAGATATTGCTGCCATATAGACCGATTTCTTGATATATGGTTTTGGGCTTATTTATTGTCTGATGTCGCCGAAATTTGGAACAGTGAGTTTAGTTAAGCCCCTTGACATACTTCTGCAATATCGCACAGATCGGTCCAGATTTGGATATAGCTGCCATATAGACCGATATCTTGGTTTTAGGTGTTGGGGCGATAAAAGACGCATTTATTGTCCGATGTCGCTGAAATTTGACACAGTGAGATTAGTTAGGCTCTTCAACGTCTTTCTTCAATTTTGCGCAGATCGGTCCAGATTTGCATATAGCTGCCATATAGACCGTTCTCTCGATTTAAGGTTTAGGGCCCATAAAAGAGGCATTTATTGTCCGATTTCGCCGAAATTTGGGACAGTGCTTTGTGTTAGGCTTTTCAACATGTTTATGCAACTTGGCCCAAATCGGTCCAGATTTGGATATAGCTGCCATGTAGACCGATATCTCGATTTAAAGTCTTGGCCCCTTAAAAGGCGCATTTATAATCCGATTTCACTGAAATTTGACACAGTGACTTATGTTCGGCTTTTCGACATCGTGCCGTATATAGTTCAGATCGGTATGAGGTATATGAGTATAAGGTATGAAATTTTCACCGAATTTTGATGAAAGGTGGTTTACATATATACCCGAGGTGGTGGGTATCCAAAGTTCGGCCCGGCCGAACTTAACGCCTTTTTACTTGTTTTACACTTTTTTTCTTAAGCAAGCTAAAAGTAACAGCTGATAACTGACAGAAAAAAGAATGCAATTACAGAGTCACAAGCTGTGAAAAAATTTGTCAACGCCGACTATATGAAATATCCGCAATTACTTTTTGGGCAACCCAATAGCTCATCTTAACTTAACTTAACCGCTAATGGACAAAAAATCATGAGTGGTGATTGTTTCGTGAGTCGGCCGCCGGGCCGAATCTTAATACCCTCCACCATGGATCGCATTTGTTAAGTTCTTTATAGGCCAACAAAGGATAATGGATTAGAATTACTATGCATTTGGTAATGCATAGAGGATAGCATGTCCGCTTATGACGCTGAACGCCTGGGTTCGAATCCTGGCAAGAACATCAGAAAAATTTTCAGCGGTGATTTGCAATGTAAAAACTTCTCTCCAAAGAGGTGTTGCATGTTCGGCACGCCGTTCGGACTCGGCTAGCCCCTTGTCATTGAGATTAAAAACTTCAATCGGTCTGCACTCATTGATATGTGAGAAGTTTGCCCCTGCAGTTGCACGCATTTGGAGCTATATCTGGTTATGGAGCATTTCCAGCCATACTTGGTTTGGATGTTGCAGTCCATAGTGGAAGTCACTGTGCACAATTTCAGCTAAATAACGTGATAATTGCGTCCTATAAGGACTTGCGAATGTTCATATTCGCTAAATCAGACAGGTTCTCAAAGAAATAAGAAGCTAAAGTGGAACTCCTTCTGACTGACAAATACACAGCAGATATTCTATAGTCAATTCTCCTCGACGTCCTCACAGCTTTGGCACAAGTTGTTATTTGCAACCTTCAGTCTGTCAGCATGTTTTCCGATCAGACAGTGGACTGTTATGACGGACACAATGGCTGAAACGCCTGTTCTAGCCTGCGACAGCAAAACAGTTAACATCTTCAAGTCAGGACTAGGCCACATAAGCTCTCTTGGCCTCACATCAGTGGTCGCAGCAGTTTGTCTAGCCTCGATGTCAAGAGGCATTAGGTATAGTATTAAATTCAGTGCATCAAGTGGTGTCATCGGTTGTTATGCAGAAAGAAGCCATCCTTTGGATCCAGCTGTGTATTGAACAGTAGATGGACTTTTAAAGTGCCGTCCACAAGACCACAACACCATATAGCCGGTAGTACGTACCTGACTGACTTTTATCGGCAAGGGCTGCCGCCTCAGGGTACAGCACACTGCTACAATAACAACAATATAGCATTATATATCTGACAACTGAAGCATATACTCAGTGCATGACACGCGGTTAAAACCCCTAACTTTTGCCAATATCTCTTTTGCAGATGTATAGGGCAAGAGTTGCCTTTCCTGCACTTTACAAAATGTTTATATTTGGCTCTTTCAGTAAATGGAAAAATCGTTCCTTCCAAGAAGACAGGTGCCACTGTAGGTAACTTGTATCTCCTGCGGGTAGAACTACCTCTGTCTTGGACGGATTTACTCTTTGGAATATAGTCATTAACAATATATTATTGGCTCTGGAAGTAAAAATGAATCAGTGGTCGCGTATGCTAATGAAGGTGACTATTGTGGTTAGGGGAAAATTTCCCAGCACTCTTAGAGATATACTTCAAGAAGCTCTACGTGCGACAGGAGGAGGAGTAGACAGTTCCCCTCCCAGAGGTGTTCGTCTGCTGACCGATAACTTAAGAACTATAAATCCCAAGCCTGCCGTAATGCATAGTTTACTTAGTAAGTTATTAATAAACTTTCTTACAGTTGTTTTGATGCCTAGAAACTCCAGCTCCTTCAAGATTGACGTCGGTTTTACATTTTTGAAAGCACCTTGAATGTCAAGAAATGCTACCATTGTATATTCCTTGACGGCGAGAAAACCCTTTATGTAGCCGACTAGGTCGTGAAGTTTCAGTGGACTTACCCTTACCATATGCATGCTGTTGCCAAGATAGGCGATCTTCATGGATTTTTGCTCTAATGATATATTTTTATCAACCACTCTTTGCCATAATGATATATTTCCCACGGAGCAGCCCTTGTATTTTGTTAGATTAGCATTATAGACGTCCCAATCATCTGGTGCTCTTGTGGCTTTCACCCCATTGCATAGTTTTCTGCAGTCCTTCCTTAGACCAACCAGCTCTGGAGTCCAGCATGGCGGTCGGTGTTCGCCCCTTGGCTTGGCAATAGTACATGCTGACAAAAGCGAGACATTCAGGGCCTTCGTGATCCGCTTGACCGTTATGTCTATATCCTCCGCAGTTTCCACTTCCTTTTCTGGTCTAGAAGGAATAGTCGTGGAGAATGTGTGCTGAAATCTATGCCAATCCGTCTACTTCCGTTGAGTCGAGGGACCACTTCTGTATTTCCCCAAGGTTGAAACCAATATACCGATGATCAGAGAAGATGTGGTTGTCCATCGTTCTATCGATACGAAGTTAACATCTAGTACCTCCTGCCTATTTCTGGTAATCAAAGTTGATTTATTCCCTTTATTACAAATCGTCAGATTGCAATTACAATATTTTCGTTAAGCAGCTTACTCCTTTAGTTGGTATCCGAGCTTTCCCATATATGGTGATGTGCATTACCATGAGTCTACAATGAGTCTTTTTATACCCTCCACTATAGGATGGGGTATACTAATTTCGTCATTCTGTTTGTAACTCCTCGAAATATTCTTCTGAGGCCCCATAAAGTACATATATTCTTGATCGTCATGTCATTTTAAGTCGATCTAGGCATGTCCGTCCGTCTGTCTGTCGAAAGAACGCTAACTTTCGAAGGAGTAAAGCTAGCCGCTTAAATACTTCTTATTAGTGCAGTTCGGTTGGGATTGTAAATTGGCCATATCGGTCCATGTTTTGATATAGCTGCCCTATAAACCGATCTTGGATCTTGACTTCTTGAATCACTAGAGGGCGCAATTCTTATCCGATTTGGTTGAAATTTTGCATGAGGTGTTTTGTTATGATTTCCAACAACTGTGTTAAGAATATTTCAAATCGGTCCGTAACCTGATATAGCTGTCATATAAACCGATCTGGGGTCTTGACTTCTTGAGCCTCTAGAGGGAGCAATTATAATCCCATTTGGCTGAAATTTTGTATGAGGTGTTTTGTTATGATTTCCAACAAATGTGCCAAATATTGTTTTAATTGGTCTATAACCTTATATTGCTGTCATATAAAGCGATCTGAGATCTTGTCTACTTGAGCATCTAGAGGTCGCAATTATTATCCGATTTGGCTGACATTTTGTACAACGACTTTCTCATGAACTTCAACATATGTGTTAATTATAGTCTGAATCGGTCTATAGCACGATACAACTCCCATATAAACCGATCTCGCTATTTTACTTCTTGAGCCCTTTAAGAAGTCACCTGCCATTGGCCCCATAGTTCACTGTTGCATTAGCCTTGTCTTCTGAGTCCGCCAGGATTTCATCCTCATAAGATTCGTTCGATCTTGTCATGATGAGTTTCCTTACGCATCCAGCGGCTGTTGAGAATCAGTGGAATAATTCTCTCCCTGGGCACTGAATACTTGATGTGTGGACAATTCCTCCGTAAACGCTGCTGGTGTCGAAGTACTCTTTTGAGTTCCGTCTTTTCCCGCTGGCGCACACCTTGAGCCCAATTCAACTGGATGACCCACACACACACATGGCTTGTCGGGTCCGTCTCGACATCCTCATCTCCTGTTTCAATCGTGGCAGGGGGATTTCCAGTCTCCTGCAACCCGCCTAACTTTAGAGATGCGTTCGATGTTTCTCAGACAAGTGTTCAGCAATAACTGCTGACTCCTCTCCTAATTCCCCAAGCACACCGCTTCCATACACCTTCAGTCTCAACTTGTTGAATCCGTAGGATACAAGCCCTTCAGACTTATCGAGGTTTGGGAGACAGCCGGAGTTTTGTATAAATACTGCATGTCTCCGGTCGCCATCAGCCTCTTCCAGTCTACTTTTCTTTCAGTCGGTGTTTGATTTGAGAAGGAATATCTTCCTTCTGGCCTAAATCTACTGCTGCACCTGGCCAGATCTTACCAATCTTCTTTAGCGTACAACGGTACATTTCAATTGAGCATTGATCACCGAAAGCAATTAGTTTGTATCAGGCCCGAAACCAGACTGCATCGTCACAAACTGGAGGGCGGCCCTGGCATTTCCGGAAGGACATTGGAGTATACAGATGACATTCCATTGACTATCCCACTTCAATTGCTCCTAGGTATGCAGCCCTGTTCTTCAACCTTGTTGGCAACTACCATCATGAAGCTGTCCCTAGCGACATTACCAAAGGTTTTTGGACCCGAGTTACTATTGTTTGCCGTTGTTATTTTGGGCACGAGATACGCTCTAGGTGACCGCAGCTGTTTGACTGACAGCGGTGCTGTTTCCGAAGCTAGACGTGAACCCTTTGGGGTAGACTGTGCAGCGAATCTCTGAGTCCAAATTAAGAGAACCTCCTTATCGGTGAGAGTTTTGGGATCATTCGCACCAAACCTCTCAAAAAACCTGAGAGAGATGCGCCTTTTATTATTCCAAACTTTTAAAGATCGTATGCGAAGATAAAATAGGTTCGGCCTTGTGGTTAAGTTTATATCAGCCTGACGCAGCACACCAACCGTCTAGTAGCAGGCAACATGGTACGCGCTCTAGATCTATCGCTCCATTGGATACAGACGCATATCATCAACAGCCTTATGGAAAACACAATCGTAGCTATCCTTGAGTGACAAATAAATTTTTTCCGGAAAATAGCAACTTATTCGAGTTACAGAATATTCTTGCGGAGCGAAATAACAATACGTTCGCTCCACCAAAGCTTCTAACGTAGTAGTCCTTAAAATGTTATGGTGATGAAGAATATTTATATATACTTTATGGGGTCTTAGACCAATATTTCGATGTGTTACCAACGTATACACCACAGCGCAGAGGTTATCATGTCCGCCTATTACACTGAAAGCCTGGGTCCGAATTCTCGGGAAAACATGAAAACAAATTTTTTTATCCCCTCCTAATGCTGACGACATTTGTGAAGTACTTTGCAATATAAAAACTTCTCCTCAAAACGGATTCGTACTGCGGCATTCCGTTTGGACTCGGCTGTAAAAAGGAGGCTCCTTATCCACCTCCATGAGAGTCACATCAGGTTATTCTCCGATTTAGACGATATGTTTATTGGAATTCGTTTCGGAACATTGGATAAAAATTCCGGCTTCTAGGAGCTCAAGATGTCAAATGGTGAGATCGGTTTGCAGAGAGCTACATCAAGTTATACACCGATTCGGACCATACTTGTCTCAATTGTTGGAAGTCATATATAAACACTCCGTGGAAAATTTTTGCTCGACCGGATTATAATTGCGGCTTATATGGTCTGAAAATGTCAAATCAGGAGATCGGCGCGATCGTTGGAAGTCGAAATTGAACACGACTAGGTCCAAGCAAAAGACCACTTTAAAATGGAACTATATCCAAATCCGAACTGATATGGTCCATTTTCAAAAACCCCCACGAATAAAAAGTGTCTGTGAAAAATTTAGAGCTTTACGCGTTCGCGTTTACCCCCTAATCCTACGATGGTGGGTAGAAAAGAAAGCAGTATCAACATGGACAAATAATTCGATCTAGCGTGCATTGACGCGCTGCTAAGCCTCGTCCTTCTTCTACTAAATACTTACCGTGGAAGAGTGTTCAACCACACACCAGTAGAATATGGGTATCAAAACGTATGCGAGAGCAGATAACGAATTTGGCGTACAAGTTCATGTCGAAGTATAGGGGTCAGCCAACCCCCACAAAAACGCCCAAAATGGGCACATTAGCCAATCACGGATGTATGGGTTTGCTTGTTCCGTATAGGCCGAAAAATGGCAGAACCATTTTCTCGAAATTTTTGCATATTGTGTAGGTTGGTCTGGAAGGAAACATAGGCTATATAATTTTTCGATATCGGAGGGAGGACGGACCTCCCCTTAATGCCAAAAACATTACCCAAAATTAAAAGTGGATCCATCGGGACAATACAGGTATCAAATGATTTGAGTCTAACTACCCATCGGGCCGCCCCAACCCCAAAACTTCACTAAACAGACATATTGGACGTTTCTTTTAATATGGGGCTCAAATGAAAGGTATTCAAGAGTAGATTTCGAATCTGGCATACAAAATCAGATCGTAGTATAGAAGATCATGCCACCCCTCAAACGCCATTACAACCATTATGACTATATGATACTTGTGTATGTTTGTATGGATTGTGTATGTTTGTATGGAAGAAAACATAGGCTATATAATTTTTAGATATCGGGTGGAGGCGGACCCTTCCCAAAAACACCATCCATATCCGAAAGTGGTCCGATGGGTACAATAAGGGTATCAAATGACAGGTACTGGAGACCAGAAAACGAATATGGTATTAAAATTTGGGTCCAAGTACCCAACGGGCCCCCAACTCCAAAACTCCCCTAAACAGATGCATTCGAATTTCATGTCAATATGGGGCTCATATGGAAAGTATTAAGCAGTAGATTACAAATATGACATAAAACATTAGTTCCAAGTAATGGGAGGTCGCCCACCGCCAAATACCCCCAAATGGCCGTTTTACCCGACCATGGCTATATGGGACTCAAATGAAAGGTATTTGGGAGTAGATTACGAATATGACATTAAAATTTGCGTTCAAATCAAGGTGGCGCTTTTCCTCCTAAAGATACGTCAAATGGGTTATTTGACCCATTATGACAATACGGGACTTAAATGAAAGGTATTTGAGAGTAGAAAACGAATTTGATATCCAATTTTGGAGCCAAGTGTTTTGGGGTACGCCCTAAAACATCCCCTAAACTGAACTTCATTTCCGTTGGGAATAAATTTGAAATCTATTGTCAGTGCAAAGTACCGGTGGCCGCCCCAGCCCCAAAACACCCTCCAAACGGTTCATATTTACCGGCCATGATAATATGGGGCTCACATTAAATGGATTTGGGAGTGCAGAACGAAGTTGATATCCACATTTGAGACGAAATGTCTGAGGTGCCATCTCTCCCCTAAAAAGCACTTCTCATTGCCCTAATTTTTAAAAACACCAGGAACATAGCAGTACAAACTTCTCACACAACAATGAGTGCTTTCCGTTATAAGTTTAAACTCAATGAAAAGGGACCTTTTTTATAACCGAGTCCGAACGGCGTCCCGCAGTGCGACACCTATTTGGGGAACATTTTTTAAATGACCATGCATGGCATTGTACCTCCCAAGTGTCACCAACATTAAGAGGGGATAAACGCCGCTTAGTCCGATTTTCTCGCCTGGATTCATACGCGTACAGCGTCATAGACTACAATGGCACGACTTCGATATCCGCATTCAGGGCGAAGTGTCGCCACCCTAAAAAGATATTAGAGAGTTAAAGAAGGTGCAGTGGAGCGGGCCCGGTTTGGCTAGTTACCTATATTTCAAACAAAAATGAGATAGAAATATCTGGAGATCGATTTATAAAGAAGCAATACCGAATAAAACCGAATTTAATATGTCAATTGGGATTCATGAGAGAAATCTTTGCATAAAATTTCAACCCAATCGGATGAAAATTGCGCCATCTATGGCCGCAATGTATCTTATAGGATACATTCAATCTCGAAACGCTTATTTTTGTTCAATATTGCAAAAAATTTAACTTTGCCGATAGTAGCGATAGGAATAATATCAATCGATATTCAGACAAAAATAAAATATCGATGTGCCATCGAGCTCTACATTGTAGCCTGCACAATGCAAAAATTTAACTTTGCCGATAGTAGCGATAGGAATAATATCAATCGATATTCAGACAAAAATAAAATATCGATGTGCCATCGAGCTCTACATTGTAGCCTGCACAATGCATTTTGAACTCCACATTTTGCCTTAACTTTTTAAGGGTTTCGATTGTTTTGCTTTTCTATTCTATTCTAAATCGAAATTAAAACGAAACCCCAAGGCCGCAATTCCATCAATAGAATTCAAAAAAATTTAATTTTCCACATCCTTCAATTATACTGCATGGCGTTAAAAATAATGTAAAAGTCAAGGGAGATATATGGGTATTTTTTTAATTTTGTTATTCGCGAATTTTAGATATTCATAGTAATGCCCGTAGGTTATTACTTTTTGGCCCCCTGAAAGGGTTAATACTAATTGCACATACATTTTCTGTAGTTGCAAGTAGAGCAAGCTGTTATGAAAAGCGTCAAAATGCTTTGTTTGGAAACATATTAAAATCATTGAAAGCTGACAAAACATGCATGCTTGCATTTAGTTTCACCACTCCCCCCCCTTTTTCGTGAAATAACAACAAAATGGAGGTGAACGAAAATCATCAACCATGGCAGGGGAGGCAACTTCAAGTGCAGCAACCAGTAGCATTTTCATTATAATGAATTAGCTCGCGAATAGCAATAATTAATTTTACTTTGTTGTTCATGGGATGTTTATGGTGTTTTATTAAGTTTTGGCAACGATGATGGATTCTTGGTTCTGTGCGCCTTTTTATGTCTCGCAATGTGTGTTTGGGAACTATTAAAGGCGTCATAACAATTGCAACTTCAAAATTTGTAAAAACATCTAAATGTTGCCTCACGGAAAACATGAAATACATAGTGCTACAAGATTCTGATGGCGAAGTAAGGAGTGATGATATATTTGGTGTCAGGGATAAAGCTGAGGTGTTCACCTGAAAACATACAAATACTCTCGGCTTTATTATTGAATTAAACTTCTATTGTATATAAAACGAATCTCCGATTTGATTTCTTACGCTCCTTAAAGCATTGAAAATTATACGATTCGGCTCAAATTAATATGGCTCTCACATAAACCAATCCTTTGAGTTGAGTTTTCAAGCCTCTAAATCCTTTAATTTGACTGGTCTCAAATTGGATATTAGACGTACGCTTATGACCTCCAACATCCACAACTATAGTTATGCCAAATGGTAATGTTTTACTATTCATCTTTGCATTTATAAGCACGCCATTGAACAAATTTTTGATATTTCTCCCCATTTCGACATGGTTTTAGAATAAAGCCAATAAAGTCAAATGAAACGTTAATAGGACAATTGTCAATTTGGTCTGATTAAGAAGTATAATAACCCATCATAACAAGTTTCCTAATGTATTTCAGGCGCTGACATCCTTATCGCCGATCCATACATTTGCTCATCCACCCGCTAATCTCTTGGTGTGGACTTTTGTGTAAGACTGAAACTAAATTAAACCGAAGGAGACAATTGCAAGTGAACGACAAATGGCGGACAAAGCTTTAGTTGTTTTGAAGATGCCATGATGTCCTTTGAATCAACAGCATGAGTGAAGAGTGAGTGGCAAAGGACTGTAGCGGTGAAATGAATTGAAATAGAATGAAAATGAAATGTCTTACCAGGAATTGCTGACAATCACATGCACCGATACACACGCATGAACACATACACACCCACATGTAGTTCAAAATAGAAACAAATAAATTTCTATTATCAAAGTAATGTCAAATGCACGTTAAAATGAAAAGGATCTTTCACAAATACATCGACACACACACACACTCACGCATACACAGTTTCCCCTAGTTTGGGCACTTTTTACGTGTGTCTACTGAATGTGTAAATGTGCTAAGCGAGAATGCGAATGACACACACATGGACACATGGAATGGCCATACACCACAAAGAAAGCAA